>NW_018128143.1:1517-22621 GCF_001952655.1 Monopterus albus | reverse complement strand
TGGAGAGAGGGAAGTCTGGGCATCTTTGCTTAGACTGCTGCCCCCACGACCCGGTTCCAGATAAGCGGAGGAAAATGGATGGATGGATGGATGTCTAAATAATGTATTACTTTCTTGCAACATGCTGCAATAGGAAATTGAGCCTGACTCTGTCTGACCTCTCCCAGGCACTTCTCCACCCACTCTTTAGTTCCCCATCTTGCTATGAACCCTCATAATATTCTCTTTATACCCTGGAGCCTCTTTGGGATCATAGCATGGACAGGGGCATTTATGTATGTGGGGTTCACCAGGCCTTCCCATTCCTTGGGAAACACCCAGGGGCTTGGGTCTAAATGATGCCAAATTGTGAAGCAGTTAAGAGTCTTCTTTTCAAGGGGACTTGACTGAGCCGGGAATGGTTGTTAAAAATAATTGACAAATGAATAAAACTGATAACAACTGTGAAAATAAAGACGTTTATTTGATGTCTCTTATGGTTTGGAGCACACAGTCTCAGAAGGATGAAAGTGGAGTGCAAAAAGCCCTCTGTCCACAGATTTGTTGCTTGGTATTGGCAAGCTAATATTACCCTCTAGATGCAGAAGACCAGTAAGGGAAGAAGAGGACATGTCAGTGAGAGGTAGGAGAAGTAATTTGACCTGAACTCTTTTGTCAGAGTTGGATTGTTTGACTTGAGAGAGAAACAGTAGGTGATCAATTATATAGCAAAGATTGGATTGTTTTTAGGATACTCTTAGTAGTGGGAGGCAGATGATGTTCCAGAGGAACTCAAGTCGGACTTGACTCCAAATCCGACTTTACTACAACACTGTCTCCACCCCATATTTCCTCCAGGTCTAGAAGTTTCTAGAAAACAGGCCCGGTCCAGTCCTCCCCAGGTTCTTTCTCTCTCTCTCTCTCTCTCTCTCTCTCTCTCTCTCTCTCACGCACACTCACACATATCTTTGTTTGTCATTTAGCTATGTAAGTAAAATCCTCACAAAGGTCACAAATGCATGTTTGTCAACCCTCAAATAAAATCCAGATTTGCAAATGTGTAAAAATGATTCTCTTTGTGTGGTTCTTTAAAATGCTTTTACCAATTGTTAGATGTCCGTGCACACATGGTTCGAGTTATGCTCACATACAAGGTTTGGAGACTATTTTCTCACATCCATAAATGTATGCTGTGTTTAATGGCCGGTGGAAAACCTTTCAGGCTTTTTACCAGAGATAAAATGGCTCATCCATCTTTAATTGGGCTTTAATTAAATGAATATTTTAAGATACTTTTTGTTTAAGAAACGTTTCTGCCAGCAACTTGTCAGTCTGTGAATCTATATCCAGCTTGGGGAGTTTCCAGGAAGTAGCTAATGCACAGCAGCCAAAAGCTGTTTGGCAGCTGATGCTGGGGAGTGTGATGACAGGTGTATCCTAACAGTGGCACAGATGCTGTAGAAAGTGAGAATAGAAGGATAAGCAGTGACTGAGCTTTTTACATGTGTGTAATGAGAGCTCTGTGGTATGCATGTGCATAAGTACATGAGTGCATCCCAAAATCTTTACTTTTTCAGATCACTGTAACTTTCCACGTGCATGTTTTGGACAGTGTGTATGTAGCCAGTCTGTGAAAAAGCTGTAACTGCCATGGAATCAGTTCTAAATATGTGTTATTCTGCAAGTTTACAATCAATGCATGTTATGCATTTGTGTCCATGGCAACAAACATATACTCATGGAGTGCTGTCATAGCTTCCTGTGCCCTTGGATTTGACACCAGGGATTTAGGGATTTAACTCCTTGCTAAATGTGTCTCAGAACTTGCAAGTGATCAGCAACTCAACCAACAGCATTAGCACTCATTCCATTTATGAAGGAAATACGCCAACATTTCTAAAGTGGGGACATGCGTACAGATATGGTGGACTACCATGAAATTCTGTGCATCCATAGTTCCCAGAGAATTAGTCCTAATGACTTTGGTGATCCTATGGTTTTTCATCTACACTTTGAAAAGAACAACAGAGAACAAGAAAATCATAGTTGGCCATTAGACTTGACCTTTTGAATTTGTTCCTCTTCCTTCATTGAGACAAAACACATTTTCCTCATGTAAGGCCTGTCAATCAGCAAGCCATACTGAAATGTTGGGCGGTTTACGAACATTCTCTCAGTTAAGTAGAGAAAAGAGGAAGAGGTGGTTTGTTTGTGGAGCCTGGACTACTCAGGACGTCTACTAACAAGACAAACTGCAGACTGAAGCAGTGCTATCAAATAAGGAAATGTTTGTCAAGATTGCTGAAAGGGGCAGAGCATGAAGGATTCTTCCTGCAATTGTGAGAAACCACTGCCTTAAATTCTGTATGCTTTCTTTTCTTGTATTTGTAAAGAAAGTTGTGTTTCTTCACCGGTACCGGGGTGTAGCTGAATGTCAGCCGGAGGGAAAAACATTTTAGAGAAAACAAAACCTTAAATTTACTGCTGTCAGTCAGAAATTCTATGGGCCATAATGACTGTTTATAACAAACAAGATAACATTTACAAGTCCGTGGAGACAGAGCTGTATGGCAAACACAATTAAAGGAGAGCGTTTAACAAATACGTACAAACTAGATTGTCATTCAAGTGATTATGGCTCTAGATATTACCCTCCATGCACAGTCGATATGTGCTCATAAATAAAAAATCTGTGGATTTTCTTTAGCTTAGAATGAGCCTTTTATGTCTGCGTAGGACGAGGTCCTGGTCACCATGTTGAGCCTCGGTGTTTTTAACCGTAGCCTAGAACAGGACAAACCACACACTGGCTCTAGAGCAGGGGTGGCCAATTCCAGTCCTCGAGGGCCGCTGTCCTGCTTCTTTTCCAACTATCCCTGCCTGACCTGCTCCTGATTACCTGGCTCAGGTGTGTTCAGCCAGTCAGAAGCTGGAAGATACCATCTTAGATGAAAGTGGAGTGAGGAAAGATAGTGAACTGGTATCTTCCAGCTTCTGACTGGCTGAACACACCTGAGCCAGGTAATCAGCAGCAGGGATAGTTGGAAAAGAAGCAGGACAGCGGCCCTCGAGGACTGGAATTGGCCACCCCTGCTCTAGAGCATGAATTTTGCACTTTCCCATTAAGGTTGAAGCTTGGATTTGAAGAAGCTTGAAAAAGAAGTAACATTTAGATGAAGCATTGTCATAAGTTTAAGAACTATAATTTGAAGACATGGAGAATCACAGTTCTACTTTAACACAAGAAAAAGGAAGACAGTTGTGAATCCCTATTGTTCAAAGAAGCAAAGACACAAAGAAACGGGATAGGTGGAACAAGACAAGGATAAACATTGGTGTGGCTTTACCCAGAGGGAAAAACCTGAGGAGGGACTAATGTTTCCAGAATGAGGCCGAAGTTGCCTGTCTTGTATTTGATAGCCTTAGTTAGAACATGGTCAGTGCTGGGTAACCAATTGTGATCAAGTGAGCCACCATTAGCTTTTGCTTGGTCAAGTCAGCCACACCTGTTATTGATAAAGGCCCAACAATGTCCAGGACCTCCTTAAGTAGTGGTGAAATCATGTCTAAGGGATATGTCCTAGGTTTTATATGTGAAATAATGTCAAAGAGCAGAAAAATTGTTAAAATAGAAATGCATTTTGGAGTGAAATTATGACATATCAAATCAAGAAGAGTGTTTATTCCTGATCTCATGGTTTCTTTCTTTCTTTTAACTATGATTTGAGTACTTGTTCATTAAGTCCCTATGTTTTTTTTTTCCTTTTTCAGTCCCAAACAAAACAATCCCCCTTGTGTTTAATGCCCTGCACATTCCCAGATAAGACATTTCTATAAACACATGTTGGATTGTTTAAGAAATCTCCGCTCCCTCTTTTGTCCTTGTTTGTAAACGGAATGTAATTAAGGAAACGATATTTAATTAATGTTGGCTTCAGAGTTGAACCAGAGAACAGACTGAAAAAAAGGTTTACTGTTGCTTTTAAAGCTCAAACACAAAGTTGGGCTGAGTTACTCTGGGTACATTTGCAGTGGGCACAAGCATATACTTACCAACTGTGACAAAAAGTGTTTCTGTAATTATCCATATTAAATGTGTCTGATGGACTGTGGAGCCTAAGGAATGTAGTGTACCAGGTAAGGAATAATATACGCAGACATGATGTTCACCTGCTTGCAGACAATCATCTTTATTGCTTTGCTTTCCTGTACTGTGCATGGAAAACTATATCTAACCCCAAGTCTAACACTTAGCTTTAACTTTACAAGTATTGAAAAGTAGACACTACTAATTAAATGGATGAAAAGAAAACAGAAATAGAAAAGTGAGACTTTCAGCAACAGACAGCTAAACATAACTTATTATATCCATGTATTTATTTGTTGTGAAGGTTTGTGTTCTGCTTGTTCAACAGCTGTTTGATAAACTGCTTATACAGTCTCCATTACTGGCTGATTTTTACACCATGGAATGATTGTTCATATCCTCTGCTGTCCCTCTGCTCAGCTGTGAGTGTGTGTGTGAGGAGATTCAAAGGCATGAAAAAAAAATAACCACAGCCCTGTTCCTTAATTTCTTTGGGGGATTGTGTTCACTGCAAGATGACACAGTCCTGTGTGGTGAAAAGTTGGATGTGGTTCAACTTTGGCCACACTGGAGGATGTCATCATCAGGCAAAGGCGATGTTTGTATTGGGAACAGTCGCAGATGCCCACGTTTATCATGTTAACATGAGTATTCACTGCCACAGTTACAAATACACCACCAAATTTCTGTTATTTAGGCTATTGGATGTTAAACTGTGTTTTTCATCTATCCATGCCAACACACTGCTGGCTAACCAAAACACAACAAGGCTGGAAACCCGAGTGAAGCAACTCATGTCGATTCATCATGACCCAGCTGTATTGTACATGCTGACATCGTACTCCCCCTGCAACCCCTCACCCCTTCCATTGGAATTGAATTTTAATGCAATTTATGTGTTAATTAATGTGTTTTATGTTGAATTTGTGTGTTAATGTGTTTTATGTTAAGTGGTGGTTAATGGAAAAATGAGGCGTACCACTCATTTGGTGCTGCCAGTGGAAAGGCAGCAACATAAGCGCACAGGTCTGGATGGGATCTCAATAGATTTAAAATGCTGTAGTTGAAAAAACAATATTGTGTTGCAAGTTTAGATATTGTGGCAGAAAACAAGTCCACTGTCTTTGAACATTTTACTGATATCTGGTGTCATTTGTGGCTAACATACCCTAGCTACATTTCTGACAGTACTGTATGTATAACATCTTTTCTAGAAGCGAGGGCTGGTTATATTCAATAATTTAATCTCACAGATAGAAGATTAAAAGTGCCATGCATCTATCTAAAGTTTGTATGTCATCAGATCCGTCTTTGCAGCAACTGATCTGCTTCATCTACTGATAAAGCACATGTAGCGGCTGCACTGCCTCAATCCTTTATATTCTAGAGGCCCAATGTTTAACACCTATGATATAGATGACATCAAAACTAGATAATCTACTGCAGCGTTTGTGAAAACAAACTATCTAATGCAAAGTTCTGGTCCTGTTTGTTCCAGCACTGCAGCAGGCGTGACTCATCATAACAATGACTAACATGACCTGTGAGCCCACTTCAAGTGACAGTCAACTCATGGAAAATAGAATTTTCTCTCATGCTGCTGCATTATGGAAACAAGGCAACAAAGCCCACCTGCGATTTCAAGTACTCAATACACAGATTTTGATGGGTTTCAGGAATAGACCAGCCACCCACATTCAGCGCTCATGCACACTGAATGCCCATATGCATAAAGAGAATGTAACTGCTTCATTTTTGGTTTTTGACATGAACAATCAATACGTCATGGTGAGTAGGTAAGACATTATGCCCTCCTGTTTTGTTTTTTTCTTTTTTGCAATTTGGATTAGTCGATGTGCATTATGTTTCTTGCAGTGTGCAGTTAGGCATGTCAGCTTAAAAATATATTTCAAACACTGCAATACAGAGTAATGGGGGTTATGTCATTGTCAAGGAACAGGTCAACTGTTAATGCCTCTGCCTGCAGAAAGTACTGCTTCCTCACTAATGCAGTGTTTTGTTATGCATTTGTGATTTATAATCATTACATTAGTCATAATTGTTGTCTTCACTTATGCAACACTTTACACAACAGTTACAAAGTGCTTTACAGACAACTAAATACTCAGTGGTAAAACTAAGGGCAGGGTTTGAAAAGCTAAAGGAAAGCATAGGAAACTGTACAGTCATTCAAACTAAATGTTAACCAATGAAGGATATTTTATCAGAGGTAGACTGAGCTCCTTATGCAAGTTGCTTCAAAGTTGGCAAGCCCTCATGCAAAGCCCAGGTCATTTGTCTTTAATCTCCATCCAGAAAACTAATAAAAAACTGCTGGAGGACCTGAGGCAGGAGCAGGGCTTAGTTTGTGCTGGAACAAACTTCTCAAATTGTGACTGGCACCTGTTTTGATGCACCTCAATTACATAGTTATGAAAGTTAGGCTAATTACTTCACAATGTAAGTCACACTGGGTCAGTAATGTTATGTTCATTGTAATGTTATGTTAGCCACGGATCGAAAATGCCAAAAAGAGGCAAATTTGCTGTATTGTTTCAAGTCACAATAGTGACACTAGACAGAAATCAGAAAGTGAACAGACCAAGCCGGAGACCCAGGGCATCAGTGAATTAAGAGGTGGATTTGTGCCACTTAGCCACCAAGGACCACCAAATAATGTGTAAAATGTTAACTCAATTTTTTTTTATCAAATGTTATAATCTAACTTTGAAAAACAAGCATCCAAGCATTGTTTTAGTGTGGAACACCACTCCCTGTTGCCCTCAACACTCAGGAAATCTGGGGGCACTTTGGGTTGATATAATAAATTATAGGAGCACTGTAAGAAAACTCATTTAAAAACACTGTAAGGAACATAATAATGAATCCATTTTTTGGCATGACTGTAGTTCACATCCTGTCTCCTGGAGACAGTTAACAAAAGTAGTAGCAGATCAGGAGTGCGCTTTAACTTGATAGATCATTCTGAAAAGCAGTGACACTGCTGGTGCTATTTGATAACCTGTATAGACACTAACCTGTGGTCAGATGGGACTGCAGGACATGTGCCTTCTCAGGTTCACTGACCGGGGCATTTCCGCTATTGTCCTTTCAAAATACTCAACTAGATGACTCCAAAATTATGATGTAGGTGACACTGAAATGGAAAATATGTACAGCACTGCAACACTGGGGCTTTTAAAAGATTAATACACTTTGGCTGTGAAAAGTAGGTGTGGTGGGTGAATATGAGAATGTTTTTGTCCTCAAGGGGCTTGGGAATAGACACAGGAAGGACAAGGTGGAGCTCAGACCAGCCAAGTGGTACTGGCACAGAAAGAAGTGAAAGTGTTACTAAGGCCAAATCTGAGCCAGAACCAAAAACCCTTTCATCCTGTTTGTTGTGTCATACAACATTTGTTGTTTATTACTTTATGTGTGTCAGTGAAAGAGATTTGAAAGCACAGTTACTTAAATAAAAAAGTGTGCCAATATAATAGTTTGGTCCACACAGATCCCGTCTCACAGTCAATAGTGAAACTAAACATTCTGATTTCTTCCTTTCAGCCACTCTGTAGGACTTTGTGCAACATCCACCCCAGAGAGAACCGCATGCCAAAGTGCTCATCAATTGGTAGTGGACTGTTAAGTGAAACAAGACACTGTGAACCAACCCAACCTCTAAAGCAAACTCACAGCAACTGCGGAAAGGAAAAGGGAGTTTGTGGTGGTGTTAAATGGAATTAACAGCCCAAGCACTAGGGAAGGCTTGTGGAAACTTTACGTATGTGCTGAGAAGAAAGTCCCCATGCCCTTGATTTGGAACTTGACTAAACCTCTGCTATTTTTTTCAGAACAGTAGCTTCCCCTTCACTTCACTGAACATCTGGTTTGGAGGCCTGCTTTGGCAAGACACTAATTCTTGTAATTGTGAGCATGTCTATAAGCTTAATAGCTAAGTAATGAGCTAAAACCTGCTATAAAGCTCAATAAAGCAGGGTGACAGTCACATTGCACATATTTTCCACACTGTCATTTTACACATTATCCTAAAAATATTGATCAAATCCAAAGATACTCTTGTGCAAGTTGAAAATCTGAGTGAAAGTTTTGCACTTATCCCAGGGAATGACTCCACTTCAAAAGTGTACAGACATACGAACAGAAGACCGACGGGTTTCTATAGAGAACAAAAGCCATTTTCTCATATGAACCACAGACAATATTCTGAAAATCAGGTCCAGACATTGTCTAGAGTTGCCCTTTCACACATGTAGCACACCACAGGAGATACTGTATAGTCCATGTCAGATGCATTCTCAGCTTGGTTTATGAAAGCAGAGCATGCAGGAGGCAGGACATGTGTGATCATGTAGATAGTTTGTATTTTGGCTTCAGCCCTTGAATCTCGTTGTCTCTCCAGTCAGTTCATTTGAGTTTTATTTATACAGTGCCAAACTACAACACAAATCAGGCACTTTACATAGTAAGGACAAGACATCCAAGTATTATTAAAAAATCCCCCTTGAGCAGCACTTGGCAACAGTGGGGAGGGAAAACTCCCTTTACCAGAAGAAACCTCTGACAAAACCAGACTCATTGTGGGCGGCATTCTGCGTCAACCAGTTGGGGTGAGTGGACAGAGGAGAGAGAAAAGAAAAGCATCGATACACAACAAACAAACAAACAATAGGGAAATTGTTGGGACCAGTAGATAGCTTTACTAAAAGCACTAGGTATCTACTCATGCATGTTGCTACATGCACTGACATGTAAGTGTTGATTTTAAGTAATATTTAATGTTTTATCTAATTTGCATTTGAATGTTTTAACTTTCTGTGTGCATTATGTTATGCACTTTGATTTGTCACTGCATATGCCTTCTCACTCACAGCTCCTCTAGGTGGTTTCCATAAAAGTTCAGGATTTCAGTGTGTGTCTGAAAAGGGCTACAGAGAACTGGTGACACACACACAGCTGCTGCATAAGGTGTTCACTAACTAAGTAACTAACATTCTTACAGCTGACACTTTTGGTTTCTTGGGAAAAATAAACACAGACTGAAACAACAGACCAGCTGGTAAATTTGTGGAAATAACACAAATCAGAAATTGTCTTGTGCTCAGTCTAATAGCATGCTATTGCATGTGTTACTGTTATTCATCTGACTGACATACAGTAAATAGAACAATTAGTGGTGAACATAGATACACAGAAGGTTTATCTTACTATTTAAGTACCATGTACTGCTTCAGGATGTTCCACACCAAGGCTACAACAGTGTTCACATATACAAATCCTAAATACTGAAAAGGAAGCCACAGTATTATACCATGCAGTAGATTGTTTTGTGTTGTTTCACCCGCAGTGGATGTAGGAATCATGTTTAATGTAATCTCCAGTCACCTATGCAGGTGGTTTGGTACTTCAAATTAAAGTGACAGCAACATCTTGAGGCTGTCTGAACCCAGATAAGGACTGGCTGTTTTATCTTGTTCACGTAATATTAGTATGAAACAGATTTACTCATTTTTATTCTTAAATGATGTTACAAAGGTGCTCTCTGTAATTATCTCAGTCGTACACTACTACGCATTTTATAGTGCAGCCAAAAGAAACAAACTGTTGAAATGTTCTAATCTAATTTATATCTAAATTAAGGTCAATCATCTGAAGAAACTGTGACAGTATGATTGCATGTCCATTATTATCTTCAGTAGTGGTTTGTGCTGTGGAAGGTTGAGAGCAGTGAATGGTGAAGCTGCACAGTTAGAACAGTAGAATAGGATTTAAAGTTTTGGATCTGGTTCAGCTTTCCCCTCACGGGACAGTGACATCATTTGGCAAAGGTGCTGCACCAGACGTCCATGGGAAGAAGACTCTTGTTTGTTTGTTTTTTGTTTGTTTTACCTTGGTAGCACGAGCATTCACTGATATTCACTCTCAGATTTGGGCCACACTTAACCATAACAGCACACCATGCATTTTCATTAGTACTGGATGTTAAACTGTGTTTTTTATCCATCGATGGCGATACACTGGTGGTAGAAATTGGTGCTAGAGTAGGCTACATGCTGTCATTTAGTTTATTTTGTTGAATTTTGTAAAGCACTTTGGTCATCTCTAGTCGTTTTAAAAATGTCCGCTATAAATAATTCAATTATTCAAATAAAATAATAATTCTGATTTTAATATGACAGCACAGCAACAGTGAGGTGTGGTGAAATTTGTGACATGGACTGAAGTTATCTGTTGATGCCAAAATGAAAACATTCTGACAGAGTGACAGCATGGCTGTTCTTATAGTGGGGTCATCTTCATTTCCCAGTCGCTCTCTGAGTAATGGCTGTTTTTATCATTGCTAGTTATTGCTGTGACCTTTCAGTGTTATATTCATGTTTATTTAGTGCCAGTGGTCCCTTAATGAAAACTGATGCCTTTACTATAAACAAGTTTGTGTGCTACCCAGGAGGCCATTTGACACTGGTTGTGCAACGTACAGTTCTGTGTTGACGACTGCTATGACCCACTACATAGCTTTCTCTTGTCTGCTGCAATCCTCACTGCCCTTCACTATTGGCCTGTGAGTTTTAGAATGCAACACTTTATGTCTGTTTGAGTTTCTAAATAATTTTACATTTCTAGCATTTCCAATCTCTCTCTCTCTTTTATGAGGAAACAAAAAATACAGATGAACTCAAATTCTCTTAGTTGTGAAATCCCCTGTCTGATGGTCTTAGTCTTTTAAAGCTTATTTTTATGACTACATTTTATTATTAGGTAGTTTTTAATACCTTCACTTTTGTCTTTTATTGGGGTCTAAGGATGTCAGTGTCAGTCTGTAGATACGTCCTTAACATTCCAGTCTATTGAAAGATATTTTACAGTTACTACAGCTTTTCATGTTTGTGATTTTGCATCCCAAACTGGCCAAAATGTCGATTTTTGGAAAGATATATTGAAAATATGATGTTTGAGGAGTACATTCACATAACTGAATTGTGAACCTCTTTTCATTTTCATCGTATTCCGCCCTTAAGTCGTACTAGTAGCCGTCAGCCTAGCATACAAAATATCCATATTTTTATGAATAGTCAGTCATAAACCCCAGAGGCTGAACCCTAATATTTTTAATAATCCTCAGCCCAAAATAATATTAAAACATCAACACTTATGATTTGTTTTCTGTCTTGTTTAATTATATTTTATTTTATTTGTTTACTTTTGTTTTGTGCTGGGCCATGTGCCCTGTGACCTCTGACCTCTGAGTTGAGAGTTACCCCAGATGTCTGTACTTGGCTCATCTTTTGTTTTGTGCTGGGCCATGTGCCCTGTGACCTCTGACCTCTGAGTTGAGAGTCGCCCCAGATATCTGTACTTGGCTCATCTCAGTTCTCATGCAGCAGTGACTTGTGATTTGACACTTGTGGGAAAAGATGTATTATGAAGAATTATTGTTTTGTTGAGCCATCAGAACCCAGTTTTTCATACAGTAAGTCAAAAAACAAGGAAACTCACCATGGGCCCTTTAAACTATAACTGCCACTGCATAGAGCGATACACATAAATCATGTTATGTCAAATAAGAATAGCAAAACTTTGAAATTGACTTGAGTTGTGTAGAATACACATAAAAATGTTGTTCTAAAAGTGCATGCATAACTCAGACTTATTAAGAATAAGTTATTTGCTTCTGTACTAAAATGTTATTTGCTGTCTTTGTAATTATTGTTCTTGGCAGTTGCCCAAAATGCACTTACCCATGACATGCAAAGTAATAATTTTTAAAAATGGATTTCTTGTTCTATTAAAACCATAATGATCAGGTTTAAAGTGAGAAAATGAACTGGAACATAATTTATCTGGCATATTGTTGCAGCTGCCATTTGTGCAGCTGTTTGTGTCACAAGACCAAACTGGAAGTTCTCTCGTTCTGCCAGCTGTGATATCATTATGTTTTGATAACATACTATAAGTTGTGTCAAAAAAGAGAGCAGTTTTTAAAGCTGAAAGTTCCAGGAAATATCTGAACGGAAACCACTGTCTCAAAAAGTAAATGTGCGGATGTGCTATGATTAATATGTGCAATCCTTTACAAAAGACACACACTGGACACCAACAGGTGCATCCACTCTCACTCAAAATATTTTGGAATAGGAAACAGAAAACCTAAAATATAACTGTTCAATCCTGGCAGGCAACACGACTAAAACATGGACACACTGTACAGGTACCGTGGTCATATCTGGCTGGTGTAAGGTGGGAAACACAATGTGCTGTTCATGCTGGAAACGGAAAGCAAAATCAAATACTGAATAAGTTTCTCAAATTAATTTTATGAATCTAAAGGGCAGAAAAAAATGATCTCCTGGATAAATTACAGTAAGTTAAGAACGATTCTGTTTAATCTCACTGTTATATTTACAGAAGAATGAACAAAATGAAGGTAAATAAACTTCTTTTGCTAAAATAGTCAAAATCAAAAGATGGCCATCCTGTCTCCTACAAACTATGTTCATATACTATCATGTGCCCTTAACATTTTAGAGGAAATAATATTGTGTGTTTGTTATGTTCCTCGGATGTCGAAGGTCAGGGTTGGCAGTCTAGTTCTTCTATGTATTTCCTGGTCCAAGCTTTTATTTTGGCACCCTTACACTGCTTCATCCTATCTGTCTCATCACCAACCCTGATCATTTGCACCTATTTCCTATTTCCTCTCCCTCACCTGACCCTTTATTACCACCTCCACTGCCCTTTGTCCATGTTTTTGTCTTCCATGTCCCCTTGTCGTTTTCAAACTGCTCACAATAACTGCTGTATTGCCACAGCTGGCATCCATCTGGCTTGTAGTCTACAGGTTGTGAGGCTATTGTAGCATCTTATACCACCAATGTATCTCTAATAGCTTCCACTTGTGTTTGCTTATATTTTGTTTATTTCGAGTGTACTGTATACCTGTATAATCTAGATACCCAGTCACATTTAACCATCATCAACACAACTGTGGTAATAAACAACCTCTACAATGCTCACACTGAATGTGAATTATCTAAAGAAAAAAAAATCTGAATTTAGCTTTAATGCCTGTAATGCAAATGCATTCTAAGCCACATCTAGTTCCCAAAACCTTTACAATGTAATGTCTACAAGTATTCATGACCTTATTTGCAATAACAACAGAATGCTCTGACCAGTTAGGGAGGGAGGCCAGGCTCGGCCCCGTCTTAAAGAGAAAACAACACAGAACAATAGAAAAATAAAGTGTAGATGTTCCTCGGCTTCTTTCCTTCTCCACAAGTGAAAGAGTCTGTTTTTTCAAATGGGAAATGGGGTTGGGGTTCACTGAAGAGCCACGCTCTGCCCTTTAGAAAACACAGGAAACTGAGGAAAGACAAGGAGATGTCAGGCATGTTTGTGGCGATGCTAGGAGGACAGTGTCAGCTCACCAGGCCAAGCTTCAGCGTGTTTTCCTCTTTGAAGATGGCTAAACAAACTGTCATTGTTAATGTATGTTGCAGACAACACCCATCAGGAGACTGAACTAAAGGAAGGAGTCAGTAGAGGAAGGAAGTCTGAATGGTGCCAACCATCTGCTGACTGACTTGCAGCACAAGAGATATTTTGTCAAACAGTGTGAAGAACAGGCTTTGTACCACACAGTGAATTAATATTTGACCAAACATTTTAAGATATTTCTTGTGTAACATTTGAAAGAAAAACACAAGAAAAAAAGGTTGCCCTTCATCAACACTGCTAGAGAAGGGTCTTGGTTTAAACATCAAGCTGCATGAAATGCATTCCAGATGTGGCCACAGAAAATTTTAATGAAGGAAAAAATGTATGCCTCATGTGGGGAAAGCAAACTATGTCCTATACTGTAGGGACATACTGTACCATACATAATATATCCTGACAGGAGAAACGTGACAGTTCACTAGGCATGTGAATAGCCCTGCTGCACATCATCGACATTAGCATTTGTATTATGAGTGCTTATTATATCCACCGTTTTCTAAAAATGGAAAGCAAATAAACAAAATGAAAATAAATGTCAGCAGATGAAAGCTTGACAGCCAAAAGCACAGCTAGAGGCTGTGTCTCAGAGCAAAGGTGCCAGGACAGCTGATGACCTGCTCGCATATGTTGGCTGAACCTTTGTCACGCCTCTTCCTGAGAGTTCTATGAGCTGGAGAGGAAACACTGCAGGCTGACTGACCTTTTTTATTAAAAACAAAAGGTACTACATGGAATAAAGGAGGTGTTTGCATGAGGGGAGATATGCACGCCATATACTGCATTCAAAGCAGTTTTTCGTACACAATAAGTTATGACCAAGAGTGGCCCAGTCAGATCCCAGACCTCAACCCAAGAGATGCTGTGGAATGAGCTCAGAGAGCTGTTAACACCAGATGTCCTAAGAATATGGTTGAACTGAAGCAGTTCTGTGAGGAAGGATGGTCCAAAAGTCCTCCTGAACATTATGTAGGTCTGATCCACAGCTACAGGAAGTGCTTGTTTGAGGTTAATGCAGCAAATGGAAGTTCAACCAGCTATGAAATTCAAGGGTTCACTTACTTTTTCCACCAGCATTTTAAATGTTTAAGGGCTGGGAATAATAAAGATGTGAAAAATTATAATGATTTATCGACTTAAGTATTTTGTGTTTGTCTCTAATTGTGACTTAGATGACAATCGCATCACATTTCGTGACCAAATCATGTATAAAATCAAGTATTTCCCAATGGTTCATTTACTTTTTCTTGTGTGTGCGTTTTATTAAACTTGCTCACCTACATGAAAGTGGCTGTAATTTCACCCCATGCTGATCTTTTTCATTACATAGCGGTTCCTGTTAAACTGCATTAATTCTGAATTGAAGTAAAAGCTGCTAGGAGTGAATGAGATCACTGGGACACTGACATGCTTTATGACTATGTACCACTGGATAACATTACAGTTACATAAGAACAACCATTTCTACGCAGAAGGTTTAAATGATGATACCAGACAGGACAGGGGAGACAGATTGTGAAATGAACAGTGCAGTCAGGCCAACAACTCACATCACCTCTTGTCTTTGGGGAAATAAGTTGGGGGAATGGGAGTGGGAAGGAAGAATATTGCAAGTAAACACATTTTTATTGTTTTTGGTTGTTTTTTTTGTTTTAGTTTTTACTTTGGATGACCACATTCAGCTCCCTAAAGAGATCATGTCAACTAGCATGATTGTTTCCATCCTTGTAACTTAAATGGACTGTACTTATGGTGCTCATCCTCTTCATTCAAGACAAGGCCTTGGCTTCTACTTTAGATTGCCAGGCCATTTTCGTGTAATCCCAGTTTGACTGAATCACAAAATATTATGTTATAGGACGTATGCTATTCTCCTAACCTATGGCAGTGTGCTTCAGCTTTACAATTTGCATGTTGATTCAAATAAAACCAGCCTTTATATACTGGTACTAGTTCCTGTCTAAATGTGTGATTCTATGGGAAGAAGAACACCTAAATACTATCATGTCAAAGGATCGTCTACCAGAGGCCTGGGAGCTTGAGGGTTCTATGCAGTATCTTAACTGTACTTAGCACTGCGCTCTTCTGGACGGAGACCTCTGATGTTGTTCCTGGGATCTGTTTGAGCCACCTTGGATGATCTTAGCTTAGCTCCGCAGAGGATATGTACTGCTCTTCTTCTTGATCATGTAGCTAGGATTACAGCAGCTGTAGCATATATATGCTTCAACATTGGTCTGAGTTTGTGGTAGTAGGAACTGTTGTGAGGGCTTTGTTGGCATCTCCTAGCATAATATCTGATGGCACTTTCCTACTGAACCATGGTAATTGGACTCAGGGGTCCAATTTTATCCATTATCCTGCGTGTCATGTCAGCGGCTGTGCTTTCTAGCGGAGGGAGTGTGGTGGATAAGGATCCAGCTTCTATTGCTGGTTGTACATCCAGTTCTTCTGAGTCTTCTTCTGCCCGGGTTGTAACGTGTACTGTGATAATAGCTTCCTTCTCACTATGTTAAAGTCCTGGGTAATTAGTTGTTTTTCATTTAGTGGGGTGGTTGGTTTTCTGTGCATTCATAGTTCCCCTTTCATTGGGTCTGCTATTGTGGCATCATTTCATCAGATCCAAGATCCAAGTTCTCATGTCTTCTTCATGAATCCAGTAGCCCACTTATTGCCATATATATGAATATATGAGGAGAATCAGAAACCCATTCCCCAGATTGAAATTTTAGCTATTTGAAAAAACATGTGTCCCTGGTGGCCTCTTACAGCACATCGCAAGGTCAACATGGTAGTGGTTATCTTATCTTTCACACGTTCATGCTATAGATAGCCTCATCATCCTGACCTCTCACTTCAACCCCTATCAGAATCATTTGGTTCAATGAGATTGACATTTGAAACATTGCCTCAGTCTCATATTATTCCATCTTGAGCCACAGCTGCATGTACACACAATCATCTGTGTGCAGCCACCAATATGCAATTTAGCTCTATCTCTATAGCTAGGAGGAGTGATTTGTTTTCATTATTTTCAAAGCCAAATGCTGCCTGTCTGCTTATTGTTAAACAGATAAAGCAGAGTTGGCTTGCCCTCAAAAGACTGTTTAATGTTAAGGCAATTTTATTTAAGCTTTCATCACTGGTACTACATCTTTTCCTTCTATCATTACAAAAAAAGAGTTGTGGAGCAGATGTTGTAAGAGTTCCTATAGAGAAACCAAACACATTTCATATGATCAAAGCCTGAGATCTCTTTTCTGGACCCTTATCTTACCTCATACAGGTGTCAGACCACAAACATCACAACTCAAACACATTATCCCAGCACAGAGCCTGCTTCCCTTTATTTATACAGCTGAAGTTGTTACGCTCAAAAGGCACAAAAGATTCACATTACCAGACAGATGAGGGACCTTTACACTCAGATGACCATGAGAAAGTCAAGTAAAATAAATATGTCTTTGGCTTGATTCATTGGCTATTTTTACGCATATATAATGTTTGTTTTTTTTTTAAACAAAGATTTTCAGACTCAAGTCATGATGACCACAGATACAATAGTATTTTCCATGACTCAAAAGTCACCTCTCTAACAGAAGTGTTTTTCTTTCACCCAAATAAGGACACAACTACAGTAGGCCTGGACATCCTTACACTAAACCTGCAAAAACTTGTTTCTTTTACCACTTGAGGGCAGCAGAAACAAGCTGTGAACAAAACACAAACATATTAACACTTTTAAAGTTGATATGGCAAAGTAGTAAACAGTTCAACATTAGCATTTATTTGGGGATCTTTTGTTTGTTTTCTTTTGGCCACTGGGATAATGTGTATTCATTATTCACTCACCTTTTAGCTCCGATTTTGGTCTCTATTAACTCTGGAGGGAAATAGATTTGTTGGTAGTAGCCGTTAAATTTAGTGTGCTGTCCTTTGGTGGGAGTAGATCTGAGAACACTACATTTTAACTAAAGATTTAAATAAAATTTTGATTCTGCCTCTAACATTTAAAGACTATCATCCACAAACACGCAGATACACATGAACATAGCAACCATTTGTTAAATGTGCGACTGAATTGAAGTAGAACATGAATAAACGAGTCAAAGTGGAGAAACATCCACATCATCAAAGTTACTCTCACATAACTGAAGGTCTGTGAAGCATTTAACCACAGCAGACCACAGAGAGGGTGAAACCCGCTATCCTTACCGAGCACTTCTTGTGACATATATTGGACCCAGAACAGCATGAGAAACAGCTGCTCTGCATTTGCACCCCAAACCAAATAAATATTGAAAGATGGTCCAGCTAAACTTTAAAAGCAACACTGGTGTTTTATTTGTGCAAGAAATGAATGAATGTTTGTATGTATGTAATTCAGTCACTTGTAAAAGGCTGAAACAGCAAATCTGTCTTCATAAATCTTTTTTTTTTGAGACTTTAAATCTATCAACAACCCTCTTTGATCCACCCTGTCTGCAGAGCACATGTGCCATTTTCTATTGTTCACAGCAGGTCAGAATCACTTTGTCTTTTGAAATTAAACATGTTTAAATCAGAAGTAATGGTAGTTGGGGTTGGTAGTCATATGATTATTTAACTGAAATAGGTCTTCAGTCATGAACACCCCATACAAATGTTTAGCCACACTTGCATTGGGTGGATTGCAGTGTTATCTTAATTACTAATCAGATTGAGATCAATAAAGCTAAATATTTTAAATTATAATTATTATTAGCTTAATTACTAATCAGATTGAGATCAATAAAGCTAAATATAATAAATTATAATTATTATTAGATAAAACTTTTTGAGCCTCCAAATTCACAAAGTACTCACCAGTATATAAAGTAGTTGAAATTAGTTCCACTTTTACCAGCAATGTTAAAGTTATGTAAACATGAATGCATCAATTATAATCCAACAACATAATATGCATAATTCTGAAAATGAATAATTCTGAATGAGAATGTTTAATTTTGACACTTTAATTTTACTTTGCCTGTTTTGCTTAGGTAACATTTTGAATGTAGGACTGGTACATGTACTTGCTTTTTTTCTTACTTGTCATACACTGTGGTATTAGTACAATTACTTAAGTAAACAATCTTCTTTCACTGCTGAATCCTACTGGATGAATGGCTATAAAATTTGGTACAGATGGTAAGGGTTCACCAAATGACTTTCATGATGTGATTTTTCAAACAACACAATCAGCTGGTCTATGTTTTCAATCATTTAGTGTTTCCACATCTACAAGATTGGAAACAAAATTTGGCACACACTTTCAGGTTTACCACAGCATGAATTTTCCTCCACCACTATCATCAAGTCAAGATTTCGTTTTGCCTTGTACTTTGCTTTATAGCTAAATACCTCTAAAAGTAAAGACATTGCCTTCAGCCTCAGCTGTTCTTGGTGTTTAGTGTTGTTGTTATGGGAAACTAAAATGGGGAACATGATAAACATTATGCCTGCTAAACATATTGGCGTTGTGAGCGTGTTAACATGCCGATGCTAACACGGAGATCAAAGCACCGCTGTACCTAAGTTCAGCCAAACATGACGTTAGCTTTGTTCACATTTTTAATGTTTTTTTATTAACTAAAAATGAAACAAATATCATGAGGGTCTCTGACAATCAGGATCTTGTGTTTACACAGCATTTTCTTCTCATTTCTATTTGGTGAAGCTTATTTTGTACTGTACCCGGCCAGAGGAGCTCATTTACTGTCAGACATGGTGACCTCTGTCTTCTTGCTGTGAAAACAAACCTTTGGTTGCAGGGGGATAAATCTGGGTAAAATCTCTCTCGCTCTCTTTTTGTATAACACAGTTTTGACGGAAATATACTATCCTGTTGAAACTTGGTTTTTAATCATCAGTGTGTTTTTTATTCAGTATTTAAATCTGATGAGTGTGTTCTTCACTTTGTGGT
Source organism: Monopterus albus (assembly GCF_001952655.1). Lineage (NCBI taxonomy): Eukaryota > Metazoa > Chordata > Actinopteri > Synbranchiformes > Synbranchidae > Monopterus > Monopterus albus. Next base: position 3,095 of record NW_018128143.1, on the reverse strand, counting down.
TGTTTTTTCATTATCAGTTACTGCCTACAGTTACCAGATTATCAGGTTGCTTCTTATAGTTGTGTTAGGCCAATAGAGACTTCTGCCTCCTGAAGGCCAACAGACTGTCATGGATACTGCAACCACAGATTCCAGTATCTTGACCTAAAACCCTTATCACCTGTCAAAATGATCAACTGCAGTACTAAGTAAATAACTCACATTTGTTTACTGAATGCAATTTATCCTCTACATAACCTTATTTTTACCTGATAAAAAAAATCTAATTATCACTGCATTGTTTAAATACTTTAAAAACCCAGTTATTTGATGAGCTGAAACAGCTGCCTTTGTCTTCCTTTTGTCAACTCCAGGCTATTTCTGAATCCATTTACACCAAGCAGTACTATTTTGGGTCAACATGGGGGCTGGGGGCTTTATCACAGTATCTCCCAGAAACATCATGGAAAGCAATAATGCAACAAACATAGGTAAAGTATATTACTCTAAACAGTGAAAGCTGTCAGTCCAAGTCTGTGTTTCCTAATCCATCCATCCATCATCTGCACAAATGTCCATAGTCTTTGCAGTTAAAGAACACACTGTGGCTAAGTGTGTGATAATCATTAGTAGCGTAGCAGCAGTAGTAGTAGCACTACAGCTAAATATATTTTAACTATAGTAATAATAATCAATCATAATTACCAGGACCCCTAGGGGTCACCTAACAATAAGATATAACTATGTACTGTAGTAAGCTGCTTGCACAGACAACCCATAGGGCCATTTTTTACAGGACTACAGTCTCCCTGTGCCAAGTATGTCCTACTCCATGGCTGGAAATAGCCAACTGCACTATTAACTCCTCTGTGAGTAACATTTGCTAAAAACTGCAGTGTGCACAGTGCTTTTATAGATTTGCATCTTCAGTAGCATGTCATAGCTGAAAAAATAGGATTTCTCACTAAAGATATGGCAGACTTTGACAAGTATAACGCTGGCTCGACTTGATAAATATTTACTGTTGCCCTAAGGCTCAGTGATGTAAATGATCATGGATATAATGCAGGTGTGGTAATAATACTCTTCATGGCTGTCTCTGAAAGGGCTGGTGGGACATCAAAACAACATGTCTAGCATGGTTTAAAAAGTCCAATAGCATTTATTTAAGAAGCTGAAAATGTGTTTTGTTGCAGATGTCAAACTGATTTTACAGCTTAACAGCATTTGGTACGAAAATGTGTGTATCGTAATTGTGTTGTGGGAAGTATATACACCCACACATTATTGGGACTTGGCACCAATCTGGTGACAATACGTTGGTACCAGCAGAGCTAACTAATCCAACATGAACTTTTTGCATTTCCACTTGGGGCATCACAACACACTGCACCATTTGTTATTTTTCTTCCTAAACTGGTCCTTGAAGTGACCACAAGCAGGATGTTGTACATTTGCATGAACGCTTCTCAATGCCTTAACTTTCCTGCTCAGACAAGCTGGTCCCCAGCCTGTGCACTCAGCTTCAGTTCTGACAATGTACTGTACAATCTGAATGACCTGAAAATCAGTTCTCTTTGTTTTTACTACTGTGGAGGA
>NW_018128143.1:0-845 GCF_001952655.1 Monopterus albus | reverse complement strand
GGAAGTCTATACACCCACACATTATGGGGAATTGGCACCAGTCTGGTGACAATACGTTGTAAAAGTTGTGCTAACCTATTTCCCAGATCAATATAATGTACATATTTATTGACATTTGATGATGAAAAGCACCAAGAGATACCACAGTGTGCAGCTTTAAGAGCTGGTGGCAGTTTCTTATCAAACACTGTGTGGAAAGGGTGAAACCTTTCTCACATGATCTGTGTTGTATCAGTCACATGTTTCTCAAAAAGAATCAAAAGTCAGTTGCCTGTAAGTGAACATTCTTGAAAGCTTCATTATAATTCTTATTTAGATAGTATGTATGTTAGGTAGAATAATAAATACAGTGTCCGGTGCAGCTTTGCAAATTTCATTATCATGGCAAGTTTTAACATCAAAAACAAAGCTTGTGCAGCTGCGACCTCTAGTGGTTTGGTGCTGTAGGTTACAGGCAGCAGCCTGCTTTTGAACAACATGTTCATTTAGTAAGAATTTATTAGTATTTGTAAATGTCTCCCAGTGACAAATAATAGATGATGCCACCACTGTTATGTGGTGTTTCCTATGTGAAACTAAAAAAAGAGAACAGACAGAATAAATGTTATGTTTTATTACACAGAGTACACCAGAGCTGAATTGAATTGAATTGTTCAATTTCTATAAATTGCTCTACATGGTTTGTTTTCCATATTAGAGACTGTCTCAAGGATCTTTTATAGCTGAATAAATTTATTCAGCCATCAGCTTTTTTACAATGTCTTCGAGCTGTGGATACATGTCGAGAACCTCTGGCTGTTTGAGAATTTTAAGGAAACCAGAGCAGGATTTTGGACCATTATCAA
>NW_018128142.1:545226-551997 GCF_001952655.1 Monopterus albus | reverse complement strand
GGGGTAGTTCTGTAGGCGAGCAGGGCCGGATAAGGGTCACTAGCATTTTTCAAGAGACTTTTCGCCGTCTGAACTGCGCAATCAGCTTCTCCATTACTTTGTGGAAACTTTGGACTGCTGGTAATGTGTCTGAACCCATATGTGTCTGCAAACTGCGTAAAGTCTTGACCCGAAAACTGTGGTCCATTGTCCGACATCAACTCTTCTGGAATCCCATGTCGGGCAAAGATTGACTTCAGCTGGACGATGACGTCAGTCGACTTAGTGTTACAGTAGATACCACTACCAAGTATGTTTTCCCTTTCAGTGCAAACAAGTCAGCGCCATGGTCTTGCAGGGCACTCGGATGCCACCAGTGGCTCTCTAGGATTCTGAAGCTCTTGAATACATGCCCTGCATTTGAGCACCATTTCACTGACCTGCTGACTGAGTCCTGGCCACCACACAGACTGACGAGCACGTTCTCTGCATTTCACCACCCCTTGGTGTCCTTCATGCAACTTCGCCAACACCTCATTCCTCAGAATGGACGGGATCACTAGCCTAGTGTCTTTTAGTAGTAAACCATCTTGCACAGTGAGTGTAGCCCGTTCTGGCCAGTAGCCTTAATGGTTTGCTGTTTTTTAATCTCCTCCGATTGTCTTGCCATATTAATAGCTTTATCCAAGTCTAGGTATTTTCCCATTAGTATGCGTTCTGACAGCCGTGTATCGACCAAGCCTACTACAATCCTGTCCCTGATGAGCTCGTCATGTAGTGCTCCATAGTTACAATGTTCTGCCAACGCATACAGAGCTGTGACAAATGCATCAACTGTCTCGTTTGCTCCTTGTTTGCGCATATTAAATCTTGCACGCTCGTACACAATGTTCTTTTACACTACAAAGAATGACTGAAAGCCATCTCCTACTTTAGCATACTGACGCTGATCGGCTTCACTAAGTTTCAGGCCCCGCAGAACGGGTGCAGCACAGGTTAGGTTTCACTCACGCTGGTGCTGTTATATCACGCGTCTCCCCATCAACGACAAAGCATGTCAGCATTTTGAAGTTTCAGGTGAGGACACCAAAGTTGCAATATGCAACATTTGTTCTGCGAAAATATCAAGAGGAGGTGTCGTATTTTGTAATAATAATACTCTTGCTACGTGAGTTCTCTGCACATGAACTGCTTTTATTATTAACCTTGGCTTCCCGCCATGTTACACTCTAATCGGTCTCCTCCACATCTCTTTTCTCCACATTGGTTCCTCTTACACTTAACCATAACCCAAAGCTATTTAAAGATCTTGTAGCTACACAACAGGCGGTGAAATATGTCACCCAAAAGTTATGGTCATTTCCTCTACATTATGGCATTTTGTGCGCTGTGGAAGCAGCCAGTGGAGAGCTTTGTTAGAACAAATACAGGAGATGTGATACATTCTTCAAACAGTGTAAAAATATTAAATGTTAAACACATAGATTTGTGACACTAACTGTAGACATTTGCATCCAAAACAGCGAGTGTCTGAACAATATAAGCTTTCTATGTGAAGCTACACTGACTGCTGTATGATGCACAAATATGCTTAGAGAGGTGGAAATGGGCCTCACAGTGGCCTGACAAGTGTACATAGGAGCCCCTGATGCATGTTTGGATCCTGCCCTCTGTTCCTAACACCCATCAGCCCTGGCTGTCACATGAGTTTTGTTAAACCAGTTTTTACTGTATCTCAGTTTTTAGGAGATTATAGCATTTTTTGGACTGAGAGTATCACAGAGATTTGTACAATGTGCCTGCCCTCTGGTGGCGTTGTAGAAGTGATGCATGAGAGGGAGGGTGATGAGGAGAGACTGGGAATAAAAAAGACAATGATTTATAAAAGTCAGCATTTATAAAAAAAACTATCGGCTTTAATATTTGGCAGCTGAACCAGTGTCGGTATTGTAATAATTTTAGACTGAGCCTGTATTTTTCAGAGCACTTTACCTTTAATTTTTGAACATGTGAATGGGTGAAGGTGAAATTGAGAAGTACTATTGACACATACAACCAGTGGAAACCAATTTATAACACTGGGGAAAATTTGAAGAAAGTTGGATTTTCAGATATTTAAAAAATACTGCTTTGGTGAAATTGTGTGTTTTCATTATTGCATATTACCAGTTCTTTTCCCAAGGCTTCATCTGAGGTAGAAGGTCATGTTGTTGTGTTTGCACAGTAAGTGCATAGGTCCACATTACACTATTAACCAAAGGCACAAAGAGACCTTTACAGGTGCCTTATTTTTTGGTCATCTTACAGAAACAAGAGTATTCTCTGATTGAAATAGCTCCTTTACTCCTAAAGTAAAAATATTCACAAGAAAAGCCATACATGTTTTACTAATGTTAAATACCTGACCTCTGGTATGTTGTGTTACAGTCTGTGCTATGGTTTTGAGTTGGCTTGTTGTTCTGCCACCATGGTCATGACATTTTATTCTGTTTTGTACTTTTGAGGATTTTTAAAGAAAGAAACTGAGTCAAGGGAAGTCAGATCAAATGTGAATTCCACAGTTGGTTGTCAGTTATGGTTTCAGTTCAATTTAAAGAGATGTAGCTGGTTAGGCCCATGTTCAGCATACTCATGACAATATGTAGTCACTTAAGTAATATCAAGGTCTTAATCTTGTCTCACTGTTTAGATGCTATTGCTGCTGTAGTGGTTAAAAACAAACAGGTTGCAGGTTGAAATGTGATATGAAATAGAATATAGTAGGAGTGTGTAGATTACATATAGATATTATCTGCAGTAGGTAATAGCTGATAGTTAGGTAAGGGAGAGCTAAGTATTTATATAATCCTGCAAAGATCTGTTTCTCTTCTCTGAAATGTTTGAGGATGTTTGAACATGGAGACCATGGGGACTATGTACTGATAGCTTGCTCAAGCAAGAACATTCTGGTTTGTGTCCTCTTTGTTTAGTTTATGGGTTCATCTTGTGAATAACCATCTAGAAAGCAGCTTCTTTTAAATGGGAAGCGTAAGAGTTGGGTTTGAGAAATGACGTAAGAGCCAGAAAGGACTGTGAACATTACGAGGGGCATAAAAAAAACAACTAGTGAATCAGAGAGAAAGGAACAGAAGATAGACAGAACAGGGAAAGTGAGGAGCCGGGCCAAGAGGGGAGACGGGACCAACCTGACTCTGGACTGACTATAGATTGTATGACCAAAAATGACTGACTGACTTTGTGACAATTTTCTTATTTAATACTTTCATTTATTTCTCTGCAGAGATGGTGATTCTATTCTCTATCTTTCAGACTATTGAACTGTTCAGAATTAATAAGTAATAATAAATAATTATTGGAAATAGGATGATTTGCCTGAATTAAATTTAGTTCACATTAGATCTTGGCCACCACACTGCAATACACTGTAAACGACTAATGTAACTGCTGTTCTTGTAAATACATCATTTTTGCTTTGCATTTACATATTTTGCTTATGTGACTTTTGTTATATGTTGTGGGGGTAATTCAAAAATCTCTTAAATAAAATTTTTATTTATTTATATATTTTTTACAGTGACTTGAAATGTGGCTCCACTGCCGAATGTTTCAGAACAGCGAGTACTGATCATGAAAAGATATGAAATATTTTGCTAAATTTCTATTCACAAAAAGTGTAAATATTTCATATTTTCATATTTATACAGAGGAACAGGCCTTCTCCGTGAGCAGCAGTGATTGGAATGTGAAGACATGACAGCCAGTTGCTTAATGCCTCACTATGAGGCTGAGGCAAAATCAGATTGTATAACTGCTTGCTGATAAGCCATCTTCATCTACAGTGATTTCCTCTTCTTCATCTGTGGTAGCGATGGCCATGGCTGCAATGTGCTGCAACATGCCATTTCTGGGTTTTGTATAATTTAACATATTTGTATAATTTTACTCCTGGGGGCAATTTAGAATCTTAATCTCCAGTCAACTTAAGCTGCATGTCTTTGGACTGTGGGAGGAAGCCGGAGCACCTGGAGAGAACCCAGGCAGACACCACACAGAAAGGCTCAAACCTGGAACCTTCTTGCTGTCAGGCAACAGCGCTAACCAACACACCACTGTGCTGCCCTTTGGTGATGTTTGTACATGAAAATAATATCTTCCAGTGCCCAGTGTCATCTTGGATTAGCATACTATATACTTTTGGCAGCTGGCCATTTTAGGTTTACTAGAGGTGGAGAGACTTAATGTTAAATTTTGACCTTACAGTCCCTTCTGGGGTCCCCCTTGACCCAGGGCCTGGGACAACTGACCCTGTGCTCCCCCAGTGTTGGCAGCCCTGATTGTAGATAACCTCCTCCAGAGAAAAACCTGCTGATGTTTCAAAGCTTTAGTGGGGTCAGGTAGCCTCTGATAGTCAGTACAATGCATTTTGTAATTTCAGAATTCTTTGTTACGATGTGAATCATCACTTGTCTTACAGAGGCCCTTGTTGATGGCTGCTGTAAGTTTTGTAACTATTTTCTCTGTCTTAGGAAGACTGATGTCCTCAACTTCGGGCCATATTTTTTTAAACAGTTCTTCAGCGATGTAGTCCTCTTTTAGTTTAATGTCCCATTTTGTTGCTCTCACAGTGTGTTTGATGACCTGCTCCACTGATATCTTGACAGCTAACTTTTTTTGGTCCCCCTGAACTGTGGCAACTGCCACAGGTTTAGCACTTGTCCGTTCACATGCTAAAGCAGCGTTGACCTCATGGAGTATTGCTGTGCCCAACGGGTCAGTGCCCATTATACCATTTATCACTCTCTTACTGTGGCTGCTGGCCTGACACTGCACCCACCAGCTCATCAGTGCCACAAAATAGTGCAATTTGTCTTTTAAGACAGCAGACATGTCTGCATCTGAAATTGTTAAAGGGTCCGTCATAATTGCCTCACCTCTGATGTACTGATGGAGCAAAGAATACAGATCATCTTTGAATAGCAGAACCTGACCTGATGAAATGTTGGTGAATCTCTGGATGACATTAACCTTTTTATCTTTTTGATTTTCATCCTTCTCTTTCTTCTCATCGTTCTCTGTCAAAAACAGAGTCAATCTGATTCATGAATGACTCGACTCCATCCCTCCTGTGAACTTTGTGGTTAATGGGGAATTTCCTCTTCACTTGCATTAGTATGTGATAAATTAACACTCTAACTGTATTGCAAACAAGTTCTGTTGCAGTCATTTGGTACAGTTCTGCTGCAGAAACAGAGTCTTTCAGACTCTTGTCGTCTTTATCAGTTAAAAGACAGATCTTACCTGCAACAACTTCAATGTCCATAGAAGTATATGTTTGTAAGTGTTGTACTTTGACAATTCCACTTGGCCTTGAATGTCTTGATGTTTATGTGGTCTGGAATACTTCAACATATCACAAACATAGCCAGTTGTCTTATTCAGTAGGATGTGGGGTAAAGGCTTTGCAAGCTTGACATTTTCTTCAGCATCTATAAAAAAAAAACAGGTATGTCCGCTGTGTTATGCAAAAAGTCTGGATGTCTCTCCTAAAGCAAAGAACCTGGGAAAAACTCTCTGAGAGAATCTGATTCAGATTGGACTTGAGCTGCTGAGGCGTAATTGTTGAATTCACCATTCTAGTCATTTTGTAGTCTGCAGACAGTAACTCTATTATCTTCAAATGCATCTCTGCTAAAAGAACTTTTGTGGCTTCATCTGGGTCATCTCTCCTGAGCAGTGTCACCTGTTCGGCTGTGAAACATGCAAACCGGGATTTAATCAGTGGGGGGACTGTGTCTATTTTAAGATGCCAGGTGGTAGCTGATAGAAGTACTCTTCCATTTGGCCGGCATGCTGGTTCAGTTGTCCTTTTCAGTCAGATAGGAGGTAATGGCCCTTTCGGGGAGTTAGGAGGCTTTTTTCCACTCATGGCAAGCAATGCTACAAGTAACACTTTGTTACTTGTAGCATTGCTACAATTAACAAGGCGCAGAAAACTGGAGCGAAGACGTGGCGACTTTTTTTTTCCATGTTTTTGCTGTAGTATTTCCTTGATTAGCACTCTGACTAACCGTATTGCAACGATACTTCGTGACTGAACTTCTGTTGAAGGTGTGTATACAGAATACAGAGGTGAACTTTTCATTGATTGATTGATTTATTCTTTCAAGCATGTAAAGACAGTCGATATGTCAACACACATAATTTCACACATATCCACAAATGCTAATCCATTATCTTATACCTAGTACATGCTTGAACGAAGTAGGAAGAAGTTAGACTTATCTAGTCCTACCCCATGACATCATCTTACCATCATTGGTTTGCAAGCAGTATCTCTACATAGATAATTTTGTTCTACACCACACAAGTAATATACTAAAAAATATTACAGACTGTTAACATTCTTACATAATTACATTCTTAAATAATTATCTTCTACACCACACAAGTAATATACTAAAGAATTATTACAAAGTGTTAACATTCATACACCACACCCACAATGTTCCATCTAATTAATCATTAAGCCTGTTCTTGCATATATCTTGATTGACACATACCTTTATATTTATGTTTAAACTCATCAATTCTATTACTATTTTTTATGTCCACACTTAAATTATTCCATAGTTTTACCCCACTTATAGAAATACAGAATCTTTTTTTGGTTGTACGTATAGCATGAATTTTTAAATTTAACTGACCCCTTAAATTGTATCCCCCTTCCCTTTCATTAAATAGTTTTTGAATTCCACCAGGTAATAAATTGCTCCTGGCTTTATACATAAACAC
>NW_018128142.1:533573-544647 GCF_001952655.1 Monopterus albus | reverse complement strand
GACATGTTAAAAATATGGGTTAATGGTTTGCATATCTCCTCAATTACCCATTTAACAGTTGTCATAGTGATACCATCACTATCACTGGATGTTTTATTACCACATTTGTTCACTATCTCTATAATTTCCTTTTCAACTATGGGCTTCAGAAACATAGAACTCATGTTCCTTTCAATTGTATTGTTATTTATAGTGACGGATGTATCATCTGTACAAATGCTTCTTGCTAAACCAGGACCAACATTCACAAAGAACCTATTAAACTTATCAACTACATCCTCAAATCTATTGACCGGTGTGTCATTATCCATAAAATATTAAGGGTAGTTACTCATGCTGGTACTGTTTCTAATCAGTTTATTTAATATATTCCAAGTACCTCTCATGTTATTTTTATTATCCTCTAATACTTTAGAGTAATATAGTTTCTTACATCTCCTCAAAATCTCAATTAATTTGTTCTTATATGACTTATATTTTTCTTCCGCCTTCTTTGATCTGTCCTTTATGAATTCCTTATATAACGCATTCTTCTTTTTACATGCATTCTGTAATCCCTTACTCATCCACGGTTTCCCACTGTAATTCCTTTTGTTTTTATACTGCTTACGAGGACAGTTCCTGTCATATACTTTCTTAAATATATTTAAAAAATTACAAGTGCTATGGATGAGAAGAAATACACGATAGGAATATTTATATGTTCATATGCTTTGTCTAAGTCTTCCTCTCTGTAAACTGCTTCCCAGTCCTGCCCCCTAAAGTCCTCTTTTCAACTTTCAAACTTTCACCTCAAACTTCAAAGACCCGTGACGTCAGTTTTGAAACGTTGCTAATGAGTTAAATTGCCGAGAGTTTAGTGCATTGTGTTGAACTTTTGTCTGCTTTTGAAAAAAAAGAGTATCATAATTCTGAACAATATTTCAAAAGTATTTCCCTTGAACACAGACACCCCCTCAAAATCCCCCTGCAACCTGGGGTACACTGCTTTTCAGGTGACGCACACACAGGTCCTGAAGGCCCTGAAACAGGTAAACTCCAATAAGGCCACGGGACCAGATTGTGTCCCCCCTAGAGTGTTGAGAGCCTGTGGGGATCAACTAGCTAGTGTGTATGCATACATCTTCCACCTGTATTTAACCCAAGCAGTAGTTCCCCGCATTTTTAAAAAATCCATTATCATACCAGTCCCTAAGACATCAGACACATCCACTCTGAATGACTTAAACCTTTTAGATCATATGAGCAGCTTGAACACTGGTCTAAACGGGTCTGTATTACTACTAATTCTCAGCGCAGAATCTCATTTGACGACACAAGCCATCTCTCAGATTTCTTAACCAAAAGGTGGTTGTTTTTGGCACTAAAAATGTCCTTGTCAGTGCTGAAAAGCTGCTCACAAACAGCACTGGCTGGGACACTGGTGCTGGACTTTATGAAGACTTGAAGCTTTTCTGGCAGAGATGAGAACACAATGGGGATGTAACCGGGGAGTTCAGAAAGACTTCCACCTTGTTTCCTTTGTCATCTTTAAAATTAGATTTTTTTTCCCCTTCCAAGAGATTCAGATCAGAACTTCCACGGATATGTAGACAAACCAAAATCTTTTTCACATCAAATATGGGTCATTTCCATTTGTGGTCCTAGAGCTGATGTCTGAGACTGACTGCGACTGCGTCAAAACTACCAGATGCACACGCACGCCGCCCTCTTTAGTGACGAATCACAACCTTTAACTGTTGGTGGAGCCTGAATGGAGGGGAGTAAACAGGACGTCTCACTCTGCCACTGTTCCTGGGTACCACAAAGATCCGACCTCTTCTTATAATCTGCCTCTGTTTTTCTTGACGCCTTTCTGGGATAAAAGAGATTTCCTAACCACATTCAAAAATCAAGTACCAACTCACGAAATGTTAACACAAAGCTATATTAGTAAATATATTGCTGAAACACTGAGTAATGGCAATTGCGCTCTATTAGACGATCTTCACACTTGATTCAGTTTGCCCTTCCTGACTGGTCAATCACAACAGTGATGGCGGCGGCAGTAACACGGTTCTTCCTCCGAGGTGCAGGCTCGAAAGTTCCCAATACCGGTGTTAGCACCAGGGGTCACAGCTCTTTTGGAGCCACTCTACTGAAACTGTCCCCGAGCTGCAACGTCCGCACAAAAACACAGAGACGGCATGCAGCGCACTTTACCTTTCAGCCTGACCCCGTCCCGACACAATATGGTGAGTGGCTGTTCAGTTGGCTAAACGTTAGCTAGCTACATTAGCAGAAAAAAATGTTTAGGTATGGTGCATTACAGCTGCGATTTTCAGAATCAATAGAGACAATTCTGACCATCTGGACGTAAAAATATTCAGTAGATTGCACAATAAGAAAGGATTTTTAACCTGTCTCCCACGTTGTGACTCTGTTTCTATCCAGGTAATCAGTGGGTCGCCATCTTTGTTTTGATACCCTGCCTGAGATGATAACTTGTCTGATAAGTCTACACAGAAATGTATTTATGCAGTTGAAAATTAATAAATTTACATATACTCACTCTCTCTCCCTAAAAAATTACAAATGTATGTATGTGTATATATATACATATATATGCAAATATGATACATTTCAAATGTTATTAATTAGACACAAGATGCCCTTTGCTTCACTGAAAATACCATTCACAGCTTGTCTGGCGGTTTTATGTTTTCAGCTTGTAAGGTTTCAAACTGGACCATGATTGGCAAACTAGGTGTCATATCTCGCATGCTCGTGTTAAACTGAGACGGGAAACCACTCCTCTTCAACAGATGAATGTAAATACAGTCTGGACTCTGCACAGTGAAGCTCATACATCAAAGGAAGAATAAGCAAAACACATTGTTGAGTGGAGGGTGGATTAAAATGTTCGCTAACTCTATTAATCCTGCTTAGGAAGTGGACTGGTTCAGTGAGAGTAAAGCAGTATTTCTGGCCTGCATCAGACACCTACTGCAGGGTACCTCCTGGTTTTGTTCACTCTGTGGGTCTAAATCAACCCTGAATAGGCAGGTCTTAACAGTTCTCCACATCCCTTGTAATAATAATAATAAACTTTATTTGTACCGCACTTTTCAGCTCAAGAGCACAAAGTGCTACAACAATAGAAACATAGTCATGCAAGGAGTTCCTGTGCTTCACTGGTAATCTAGTAAAGGCCATCAAAGCTCCTCAGTTGTTAGTAATACTACTGTTACTTCATATAAATGAGTCAAATAACAGAATTAAACTTTAATTTTTATTTGGAGCAAATAAAATAATAATAATTCCAGAGCACAATTCCTATCCCCAGTTCTTACTGAATGTTCATAATTTAACCAGGTTCTTTTCCACAAGAGTGAGAAACAAGGCTTTATTCAAAATCCACTTGTTTACTATGTGAATGATCCATCTTTGGTGCAGAGGTTTGTGGACTGAACAGCATGTTTTGTTAAGTTTACTTCATGTGTGGTGTTCAGAACAGCAACCCACTATGATTGTATTCAAAAAGGGCACCCCATTCATTAATTTGATAGCTGCTCATTTGGTGCATATGCTGAAAAATGAATGCCCCATGTTTCCACGGGCTTCTTCATACTGCTGCGTTGGAGCATGCACAATAGAGTCCATCTTCAGTGGAGCTGGCTGAGAGCATGTGGATCAGAGACTGCCTCAGTGTTCTGCTCCCATCTCTCTCAGCGGCATGGGTGCATTATAGCAGCTGGATATGCCAAACTTAAAGGATAAAGTTGGTGTGCTGCAGTTGTTCCTTGATTTATTTAACAAAGACAGTGTTGCAGAATCCCTTCTTGACTGAGAACCAGCATATCTGTTTGCCTCTGTGTGCAGTAACATTAGGTCAATATATGTGACTCAGAACTCTCTGAAAGCTTTTTGCTGACATTAAGCCCAGTTACCTTATATAAGAGGACATAGACTTATTTGATTAAGTTTCAACATATAAATGATCAATTAATTTGCATGTTATTAGTTATTTCTGCAATATATTTGACAAGGATGTTGGCACTCGTAAATCTGAAAGCCTTTTCACTAGATCAGAAAGACAATACACTATTTCTTATTGCAGTTGCAGTAGCAACTGACTGTTGACTATGGTCAACAGTTTGGCTGTGTACTGTTTGTCAAATCCTAATATATTGTGCATGCTGCTGAATTGTTGCTCTTGTCAAATCCTTAAATTTGTTTATTTTTTTTACTTTTTAGGGCCCACCCAAAAGATGAACTTGTTCCAGTCAATTACAAGTGCCTTGGACAACACTCTGGCCAATGATCCTACAGCAGGTACGATGCCAAAACAGGAAGTGGAATTGTATACATTCATTAAAATGTTACTCCTGATAACAGTTGTGCTTTTTTGACAGTGCACATTATGTTAATTCATGTTTTTCTTCTTAACTATGCAGTACCAGTCAAAAGTGTCCAAACTTTTTAAAATTCAGTTTTCTTCATCTATTGTAAAAATGAATGTGATCTTTTTTTTTTTTTAGTCAAGCACCATAGATTGTCATAGACTTGTAGTCAGGAGTGGACTAGAGGTCCAGTGTCATGATTTTCTCATGATGTGATTTTCAGGTAGCATCTTTACACTGTATTTTTTTTAACCTGTTTCTTTCTTGTGTGCTGAAGTGCATGCACTTTTATCACTGAGTGTATTGTCTTGTTTACATGCAGTCATCTTTGGGGAAGATGTTGCCTTTGGTGGAGTATTCCGGTGCACCGTCGGTTTGAGAGACAAATATGGTAAGATATTTTATTTTGATTCATCCCCTAATTAAAATGTCACTATAGCTGAGTCTGCTTACATGTCAGCACCCTGTTCTTCAGTCTGCTTTACATGATTTTGCCACTAGATAGCAGGATAGGACTGTGAAGAATCTCACCACCAAGCCCTCCTGAAAGGTCTTATTACTACTCATTGTTCACCCAGAGGACCATAAGGATCTGTTTGTACTTATTTATCCATTGTAGTAGGGGCATCTTATATACTTGACACAGTAGGGTGCAGTGCTCATTGCTGAGAGTTTGTTGTTGAGTCTTCTTTTTCCTCTCCATTGCTCAAGTATTACTCAAATTAAAATGTTACGTTCAGGGTCTTACAGGCTGATCATCCTGCCAAATAGGCCTAACCAATTTCATAGTCATGGTTACTTATTTAGGTGTCTCCATTCCAGGCCTTGGCATGTAGGCTAACATCGTTCACTGGGACATTTAAGTGCAGAAGAGACATCCCTACAGTTATTTGTAATGCCTGCACTTTTTTATTTCCGTGTTCTGTAAAGAGCACTGCAATAAGTACTATTTGCTCACATTTTGCTGGAGTGAGTCACAGAGATGGTAATTCAACATTATGGCAGTTTTGAAGCTGCAGTTTATGCTATTTCCCATTCACACAATAATCCATCCATGGTAATATCAGTTTGTTCAGTGGGGAAGATACAGTGGGATTTGAGGGCCATTTTAATTTTTTGATTATCTTGTAGTATTGTTTTATTATGTTCATTCTCTATGATTTAAGGCTATAAAGTGTAGGTCAATACTGAATTATATTTAGCCATTGTGCATTTTATTATTCACACTTGTGATTTTCCTAGCAAAAAATGCCACTCACTTAAGTTTATTACCTGAGACTTAAACCTGTCCTAAATAAAGCAATCCCATCTGGGCTTTTCACAGGGACTGAATTGCAAGAAATGTTATATATTTGTTTTAAGCAAATCTGGATTTTGTATTACCTGTCTGCAGCGAAGTCAGGTCAAAGTGTTTATTGTCATATGCACAGTAAGGAAATGTGTTTCCCTGTGCAATGAAATTCTTACTTTGCCGTCCACATGAATGCCACAAAATACAAGTGAAATATAAAGTAGGTAAATAGGTAACACAAAATTTAAAGCACTTTAAAGCAGCTAATGAAAGAAGCATAATAAAAAAATATAGCTAAAGCGGCAAAGAGAAAAAAGTATTTCATTAGCAGCTTTTTAGACAGTTTGGCTGACTTGAACACTGGTCTAAGAACCAGGCCTGTTCTCTTGCTCGTGAGTTTTGTAACGTGTACAATCTTAACAACTACAAGTCTTTAACTTGCACCTTGTTAGGCAGTATGAACAGAGTAAACACTGCCATAAATAATGGGTCAATATTTTCCTTGTCAGAGCAGAATGTCCTGCATATACGATTCATGAGCTATATCTCAGAGTTCTTATCTAACAGCTGGTTCTTTTGACACTGAAAATGTCCTTGCCAATGAAATGCCGCTCACATGCGTCATGGGGCTTGTTTGTATTTTCAGTAGTTAACTACATAAAAATGGCAAAAAAAAGTAATGTAACTGCTTAAATTACTATGTAAATATGAATGTAGTTGAACTCCTAGCAAGCTACTGCAAAATGTAGTTAAACTATTAGAAGCCTCTTTTTATATAAATGTCTCTGGCAGAACTGGGAACAGGCAGTGCGCATGTCCCAATGTTTCTTCAGTTAATTTCAGGTCCCCCAAAATAGATTGACTAAATATAACATGGAATGTCAGTACTTAAACGTTATTCTTGTTCATTGTTGTATAAAATAATTACATGTCAATACAATTGTTTTGGTTCTCTGTTTATTTTGTGGGCTTTTTTTTTTCACCTTAAAATAGCAAGGAGTCTCAAATCGGTCCTACAGTACAGCTTTGCCTTTTGTTTTCATTGACGTCAGGAGTGTTGACCTTTGGCGAAGGATCATTATTTTCCATCTCATCCGTGTGTACAGTCATGGCTGTAAAGCTGTTTTTATCCCTCTCACTATTGAAAGACAGGGCGCACACCTCTACCTCCCACAGCCATTTTACAGAACAGAGGTTAATGCAGGGCAGACACTATATGAATGGCTCTTTATGAGGCAGATGCATTCACCTCGATCATCCAGCACTCCTGCCACTGGATTTAGGCTACTTGCTGTTTCCTGAAAACAACAGGACATATTGACTCTGTGCTGTGACCGCTCTCCTTCTCACTGATGTCTTTATCCTCTTTCACTGAGAGCAGGGTTGGTGTCAGACAGCACTGACTAGAAAAGTTACTCAAATATGCTGTGTGTTTAAAATAGACTCTAGATTTGTGGTAAAGACCAAGGCATAAACATTAACATGACACTGGATTTGATATTTACACAATGTGTTATTTGAACATTCCTTGGTTGTAGTTGTAATTAGTTGACTTACTACTCATTGCTTTGATGTCACACACACATACACATGCTTACTGTCACTTTAACATGAAGCTGCTTATTTGAGGTTGGCTTCAGCTTGAGTGACACTAAATCACTCATTGTTCATGCCTCCAAGGGTTTGTGGTGCTTTGTTGCTGCGTCAGACTTTGTAAGCACAGAGGAGAGCACACAAGAGATTCATTGATGAGAAGCACACTTGCCAGCAAAACAGAAAAACACCAGATTGGCAAATACACAAAGATGAGAGCAAAAATAACAAACTCTATCCAAATTTAGAGACACACTCTTGTGGCTCTGTCAGATTATAGGGTGGAGAATGGAACATAGTTTTTTTTCTGTTTATACTCCGTGGGGGTTGTGTGTGCATCACAGACTTGGTTAACTACAGCTGGAGTCATCAGTTTGGCACTTAATTTATTTTAGGATGTCATGGCATCTTTGCAGTCACATCAGTTTGGTGTATGACATGGGCCGTGCGCTGTTATCATAAAAAGTCTGCAATTCCTTAAATAGCAGCTACAGTTGAGATCAGTGGTCCCAAATACTGTATATGGTTAAAATCAGTTGGCTTTTTGATGATCTCAGCCTTGATAGCACTGTGGCTGTCACACCATAGACCTTAAACTTCTCTGTGAATCTTTAGTTCTCTTAAATTTTGTACATCAGGTAACACTTTGACTCATTAGGCACTAGTTGCCTTTCTGTACTAGTGCTCCAGCTTATAAACCTTTTTTCCCGCCTGTCATCTCATGTCGCCCCAGGTAAGGACCGAGTCTTTAACACTCCCCTTTGTGAGCAGGGGATCGTGGGATTTGGTATTGGTGTAGCTGTTGCTGGTGCTACAGCCGTCGCTGAGATCCAGTTTGCTGACTACATCTTCCCTGCTTTTGACCAGGTAAGACGCACTCCCTTCCTCAATAGACCTTTTTCAAGGCAGACATCTCAGATTGTCTGTACCCAGCAGGAGAAGCTCAGTGTCATTGATAACATTAAAAATAAGTGCATTTCATTCAGGTGAGCTGTTTGGATTTTGTCAGCTAAATTTGTTTGCCCATGCTTTTTCTGTTATGACAAGTCAAACTGCCTGTTGTAGAGTGTTTGTAGAGACAGGAAATGTCTAAATATTTGACCACTTTGCAACATAGCACTTGGAAATCAAAACATCCTTTAAGCATCTTATGCTTATTTCAATGCTTATGTGGTCCAGGAAGGTCTCCCCCTGTTAGCAAAGGGTCACTGGATTCACTGGCTCTTTGAAGGTGTTTCGTTAAAGGGATGTGGGTTTGAATGAGAGAAAGCATGCTATGGGAAAGTAACACCTTTCCTGCCTTTTCCATCAATAATCACATACCCTTTTCTCATTTGCATCACATATAGAAACTCAGGATTCACAGACATCATACAGGCATTGCAGGAATCAACATGGCCCTTGCTTTCCAGTGATATCTGTTGTTCGGTTATCTTTCTGACAACTCAAGGTAGAAATTCTTTTTCAAATAGCTAATCCTAAAAACTTCACAGCATGCCTCACAATCATCAAACTGTATCAGAAAATAGATCCCTTGGCTATCTCGCTAACTCCATACAAAGACTATTGTTTGTATCGTCCAGAGCTGGTGAGAATTGTATTGGGCAAACATCTAAACAGTAGAAGGACTGGATAAACAAAGGTGAAAAGAAATTATTTAAAAAAAACAGCTTTTTTGAACATTGTATACAATATGTTTTATGCCAGAACCATGGTAAATGGTATCCCATCAGCATGGTCTATAGATGTATAGCATATGTGTGCCTTATGCCTTAACTGTTAATAATAACAATTTATAGCTGGTTAAGACATGGAGCGACTATGCTTGACCAAGCCTGAAAAATACAAAACTTAGCAAAATCGGCCTTTTAAAGGTAAAAAACAATGTTGATAAAAAAAATGCAGTGGCATTAGTCTTTAATCTAAAGATGTATAATGTGTAAACTTGGTGATTACAATTTGACATCATTGTGCTACTCCCTGATATGAAGACAAACCAGACATACCTGGCATGAATAAACAGCTGGGTTGTACTTGTTGTACTTTGACTTGTATCCATGTTTCCTCTGAATGTGCTGTTTTTTGTGTATAAGTAATGAGGCAAAAGATTTTTTAAAATTCTGTTAAAAATTAGTTAAACAAAGGAAACATTTTACTATGTCTCCCTGTTCTGCAGCTTTCTTGTGGAAGATTAATGTGACATTAGCAGGCTAAGTAGGACAGTGGACTGCCCTGCTGTTTTAACACGCATGCATGTGGACACTAGAGTCTTTCTGTGTATTCTCCTGTTCACCAAGATAAATGGGAGTCCTTGCTATGTCAAGGTAACATAAAACGGTATGTGATGATAGATTTGGTTTCTAACTGGCTCCTGCTATGATGCAGAGGTTCTGTCCTTCTGTGCGTCACTTAAAACAGTGCAGTCCGAACTGACCTTGAGAGACGTGCAGTAAAAGCTTGATTAACAGCTCACACGACGTTCAAGGAGGAGATCCTGGGACAGATTTTTGGAGGAAGCCCAGTATCAGAAATTGTAGCTGTAGTTAAAATCAACGAGACACTTAAGATGATTGTGCTTATTAAAAACAAACTATGTTTTTGACAGCTTAAGAGGAATAACAGAGAAGCACATAAAACCTAAATCCAGTTTTCCACAGAAGAAGATTCTGTTTTTTTCCCAGTGTTTTTCACAATTTATTAAAGCAGCATCAACTCATGAAACTTAAATGTTTTACACATTACAGTGTTTTGTGTTTTTACATAATGTACTGCTTTGCTGTTGCAACAACGCAGCTGTCACCCAAGGTTCAGTAAAGTTTAATCTTTTTGTAACTTCTGTGGTCTTATTAAGCTGAATCTTATTGTTTTTTTTCTTCCAGATAGTAAATGAAGCAGCCAAGTACCGCTACCGTTCTGGCAATTTGTTTGACTGTGGCGGCCTCACCATTCGGGCTCCGTGGGGCTGTGTTGGCCACGGATCACTATACCACTCTCAAAGCCCCGAAGCCTTCTTTGCACACTGCCCTGGCGTCAA
Organism: Monopterus albus; assembly: GCF_001952655.1. Lineage (NCBI taxonomy): Eukaryota > Metazoa > Chordata > Actinopteri > Synbranchiformes > Synbranchidae > Monopterus > Monopterus albus. Next base: position 534,347 of record NW_018128142.1, on the reverse strand, counting down.
GGTAAGCCATGCAGTTTGTTATTACTGATTCTGACTCCTTCCTCTGTGTTTCTGTAGTTTTTCTGTTTGTGCAATTTTGAAATGTCTCTTCAAAACACATTCAGAAGCATTCTGGCAAAGCATCAAGGTGTAGGTGTAGGAAATGGACCAAGCTTACTGTCATTAATTATATTCATGCTAATACAGTCATAATACTGAAAATAAATGCAGAAAGAAAGTGCAGACCATGGGGAATAAGTACAGTATACTAATGATTTTGAAAATGTTCCAATAAGTAAAGACTGATACTTACGCAAAATGATGACATAAGCCATTTACATCTAGGGTTATTACATTTTCAAAAATTCAAGTTCTAATAAATGTGAACTAGCACATGGTTCATTGGAAATACTCCAGACACAACACATGTAGCATATTGTTGCTCCTAGCCTTCTTTATACGCTTTAGATCTGACAGCCCAGGTGCCCTTTAACTTTGTCATGTTACATGTCAGTATAGCAGGTTACATACCATTTGGATGTACTGTCAAACACTTGTAGGCATGACAGCTGCCATTCCTTGTGAATGTGCTCTGTAAATAAGATCCTGGCACCATACAGCACTATTTACAGTAGGAAACAAACGAATAGTGATACCTGTTGGTATGTGTGAACAGTTCCTGAGGTAGAAAGTGATTGTCTCACATACTGCGAGGAACAGAAGTATTTGAACACCCTGCGATTTTGCAAGTTCTCCCACTTAGAAATCATGGAGGGGTTTGAAATTCACATTGTA
>NW_018128142.1:513167-531555 GCF_001952655.1 Monopterus albus | reverse complement strand
TTTTCAAGGCACAGTAACAGGTCTTTGAGAGCCAGAATTCTTGCTGTTTCTCAGGTCCTTCAAATACTTATGTTCAGCAGTGCAAGACAAATAAATTCTTTAAAAATCATACAATGTGATTTCCTGAATTTTTTTTTTTTAATTCTGTCTCTCAGAGTGGGAATGCACCTACAATGTGAATTTCAGACCCCTCCATGATTTCTAAGTGGGAGAACTTGCAAAATCGCAGGGTGTTCAAATACTTCTGTTCCTCACTGTATAGAAATCTTCACTGCTCAGATTATGCTCCAAATGCTGATAGTGACACTGAATTATTAGCATCTGCTCAAAGTAAACAAATCTAAGTTAAAATGTCAGATATAACATTCAGCCATGCTTTTTTTTATATATATATAACTTAGCAGAATTCAGTTTTATTTGTATAGCGCAAATCACAACAAAAATCATTTGAAGGAATTTCACATAAAGAAAAACCTGGCGACAGCTACAGTTCATCCTCTGTAATCATCACCGAGAGCAATAAATATCTTGTCTGAGTTTAAGTCTTTGTGTGTACAGTCTGCATTGTTTGTTCTGTCTGAAGGTGAGTCCCAACACACAGCATGACAGGCCTGATACAGCCTTATCCAGTGCTGTCACGATACCCTAATTTTGAAGCAAATATCATCTAGAGCTTTAACATCTAAAGTTGTGGCACCAATACATTGCAAGAGGGGAGAAGAGACATGACAAGTTTGAAGGGTTTTTGTGTTGATCTTAATGAAATTTTTGGTTTCAGCTTTCACTGACTATTACATTACATCTCTTCTGTTTAAAAAAAAGAAAACTTAAACCTTCGTGGGACTAGAGATTTTTCTGTAGTATAGACATGGTAGTCTGATGACCAGTCTTGTGTTTCTCAGATTGTAATACCTCGTAGTCCAGTGCAGGCCAAGGGGCTGCTCCTCTCCTGCATCGCTGACAAGAACCCCTGCATATTCTTTGAGCCCAAGATCCTGTACAGAGCAGCAGGTAAGCTGGATTGTGTATGAATAGAAGTTAGAAGTCAACATGTAACTGAGGCCGAGCTGGCTTTTTTCATTTGTCCACCCTGATAATGTTCAGCTCCCCCAGCACTGTGCTTTGTCGGCCCTCTATTTGTTTGCTTGTTTTTTTTTTTTTTATTGAAAACAAATGTTCTCCACTTTTTAGAGGTGTCCCTAGAAAAACAAACAATATGCCTGACTGCAAACAGTGCAAGTGAGATCAGCAGGGTCACAAGTGTGAAGCGGACCATCTAAATGCAGTGTTGACTTGGCAGACCTGAATCCCTGCCGCCACTTTGAAAAGAACATCAGTGTTCAGGGTAGTAGATAGTTCAGGTTAAACTTAAGGCCAGCATGGCTTTAGACAGGCTGCCATGCAAAAAGATATCTAACAGAGCTGAATAAACTGTTAAGTTGTTGGCAGATTTTGCAAAACAGTGCTGTCTTGGCTATGTAAAAATTAATATCCACAATCAAGACAGCATTGGAGGATTGATAATGATGTCTGCACTCATTATAGTAATGAAAGACAGAAGAGGAACAGATTTGTACTAACAGACTCAAAGAGAAACCTCTGATTTTGTTAGTTTACTTAGTTTCCCTCTTTGATAAGAGTCAGATAAGATTGTGAACTGTTACAACCGACTGTTGACATTGTTTCAATTAGGGGAACAGGCTTGTGATCATTGTCCAAAACATTTTCCATATTACAGTGCATTCTGATTTTAAACCCCCCTCATCAGCTCACAGGCACTGATTACATTCATTATCTCCCATATTGTTTGAGTTTTTTTGTTTTGTTTTAAAGCAACAGAATGTGAAAGTTTTATGGTCTGGTCACATGAGAAATGACATTCTAGTGCTCTTCCCACTTGCTTCACATACGTACACTGTATGGATATATGTAGGAAGCTGGGCCCGTTTCTTTGTTTTTCTTTTTACATTAAAATGAATTTGTTACTGTATGATTCCACCCCCATTAACATATACTCCCCCATTTGTTTCTGATTATCTTCTCTTTACAGGAGTCATTTGTCATGCAACTGTTAAAACAGCTGTATGACAAATCACTCAGGCTTCACACAGGGGGTTAGTAACAGTAGCGTTTCAGGAGTTCTTTTGAGGTGCAGAGTGAGCTAGCTCTCCTTGGGTTATGTAGTCTTGTGTTTAATTTCAGTGACCTCTCTTTTCTTGAGCAGAAGAGGTTAAAAACCTCACATTTGTCTCATCAAGGTCATACTGTTATGTAATGCCTCACATTCCAGCTACTAAATCATAACCTAGTTTTCATACTTCAAATTTATCATTTTGCAAAATGCTATATATAATGCTATATCCAGGGACAGCCAACTATTATCTCTGTATGTTGGAATGCCCCATCAACTAGAAGGTGCACATGTCTCACCAACCTATTTATGTTGTATTCACATAGTAACTCACTGAAATGGACACTTTTCCTTTCCTTTACAACTTCTTGAAAACTTGAGAGGATCATTGAAGTCATTCAAGGTTTTTAGAAAGGTCTCAGTAGAGTTTAATTTCTCTGCCTAGCTATAATTATGACTTAATATGCCATGAAGGAATGCTTTTAGCTGTTCATTTCCCCCCAAAATCTACTCACAGTCCAGTAACTTCCATTTTTGTCAGGTACAATTCCAAATAAGAAAATTCACATATAGTTAATGCTACATTTAGTGATTGCATGTCATGTCTGTGCAGTATACATATTGCTAAAAAATTACATGTTTAAAAGTGATAGTAGTTTCACTTTTTGCATTTAATGAGTTCCTGGCTGTGCTTAAGTTTTCCAAGACATTATTAACTTATTCAAACCATATACTTACATGCACTTTGTGTTGGACTTTGGCTCCAAAAGTGTCTGGCCACGAGGCCCTTCCCTTCTTGGACTGATGTCCGGTTTATGTAGCCCCTTTTCTGATTGATATCCCATCCCACCAGTGTTTTATTGTCAAGATTAATCGGAGTTATGGGCTCAAAACTGGCGTAGGTTATCATTAGATCATCCATTAGATTGTGCTGATAAAAGCACACTTGGCCTCTAGTGAGAAATAAGGGTTTGGAAAAAGCATTAGGAAGCATTTGAAATGGGCCAAATGAAATGTTCTAGAAAAGTAATTTGTACTCTTTGGTGCTCTGTTATTTCACCAGTTTTTCATGTAGAGACCCTGTCAGTTTGGAATCTGAGTATTTTACATGTAAACCGCAGGGTACAGAGTGAAATGATGGATGAATGTGTTCAGAATTGACCGTCATTTACTTTACATGTGAGCTTGTACGTAATGTGTGCAAAAACAATAGATCTGTTACTATGTGTGCTTCCTCAGTGGAGCAGGTTCCTGTGGAGCCCTACACCATCCCGCTCTCACAGGCTGAGATCCTACAGGAAGGAAGTGATGTCACTCTGGTTGCCTGGGGGACACAGGTAGGCGATCTCATGCATCACTGACAGACTCTCAGTGGGTGACCTGAGCAGTTTTAAGTTGTCATCTGTCTTTGGCTCATTCTCCATGGTCACAGGAAACAAGATGCCCAGTTTCATCACTCCTAAATGACATTTAAAGCCACAGAGATGAGCAGTGGATTAACTTTAAGTCTATCACAAGCCCTCCCTGTCCCAGCGGGGTCTCTCAGTCAGCAGTCTGCAGCTGTATTGGCCCAGACATCTCCACAACATCAAGATTGTTCTTGGCTCTCCCTGTGTTACCACTGCGTGTCTGCTGGAAGCTTTCCATTATTGCCTTTCTTTTCATCCAGATGATTTTCTTTTTTCTGTAGCTCTTATGTTAAGGTGCCTGATACTCACCAGGGGTCATCCCCAACTTTGATTGTACACAGCCACTTTAACAGGCTTATCCAGGCTCTAACATACCTGTCGCATGGAAAATTAATGTCAGAGGGCACTAAGGGGAAAACATCTCCATCAAAGCCAGTATTATTGTTGAAGGGTGGACAGAGAAGACAAGGGATCCAGCAAAGAATTGTGAAGAGTGGCTTTCCTTTTGAAGATGCTGTTCTTCTTTTCCACCTCTCTTACATCCTTCATGCCTCAGGTCTGTGGAGGTGTGGGTAAAGAAGACAACTTGCTCAGAGTGTATTGAAAGGAGCGATGCCCAGTCCTCTCAGTGAAAGTTTCTGATTAGTCAAACAGAGGAACTTTGTTTTCCTCCTTAGAAAGGTCTGGTGGATTAGCCTATTATTATGTAATGGCTGCATTGTTCTAAAATACTTTTAATGTTTACAATTATTGAGCTTTTTTTTTACCATCTGGGACAGACATTTTGTGTGGGACTCAGGTGCAGCTTGAAATGTGTCTGGAATTTGATTGGACTTCACCTGTGGTAAATTGAACTGACTGGACATGGTTTATAAAGGCACACCTGTGTTATTTGGTCCCACAGTTCACACTGCATGTCAGGACATAAACCAAGCCATGAACTCCACAAAACAATTCAGGGAAAAGGTATAAGACCATTTCTGAAACTGCCATTTTTCCCAGGAGCACAGAGGCCTCAATAATTGTAAAATGGAATTAGTTTGGAACCACCAGGATTTGTCAGAGGTCCTCTGCAGAGATAGAGAACCTACCAGAAGGACAGCCATCTCTGCAGCACTTGTCAGTCAGACCTTTATGGTAGAGTGGCTAGACAGATGAAACTGTGAGTAAAAAAATATGACAGCTACTTTGAGTTTGTCAACAGCATTTAAGGGACCCCCGAGAGTATGAGGAAAAATATTTTCTGGTCTGGTGAGATAAAAGTTAAACCCTTTTGGCAGATCTTAAGCACTATGGCACTGCTTATCACCAGGCTATGGGGTGTGCATGTCAGCAGCAGGGACAGGGAGACTAGTCAGAACAGAGGGAAGGATGAATGCAGTCAAACCCAGAGGTCCCTGAAGAGAACCTGCTCCGGAGTGCATCCAGGCCAGTTCAGACTTAAACCCCACTGAACACCTGTGGAGAGCCCTGCAGACTCAGTGCTGTAATTGCTGTCGGATGGTTTCTACAAAGTGCAGAATTAAGGGCCTGGATACTTTTGCAAATGAGGGAATTTAATTTTTGATTATATTCAAACATTTCTAAAAATATCTTCTCACTTGGGGGTCATTAAATGTAGATTGATGTGTATAAATGGCAGTTGTATCAAATTAAAGTTAGGTTTACAACACAAAAGGTGACACATGGTTTATGAGGCCTTTTTGAACATATCTTTCATAATAATACATTTTAGCACTATGAGCCATTCTAAATGCACATTGTTGTAACAGAAAATCTAATGCAAACATGTAAGACAACTATGTAATTATTAGTTTTTATTGTACACTTTGCAACAGCTTTAAAATTGTATATAACACACAGCTCTGCAGCATCTGGAAATAATATGACAGTGTACATTTTTTTTATTCATCACCCTAGATTTTATTTTTATTTTTTTATTTTTGTGCAAGTGTATTAGAATGTTAACACATGTAATGCATAACAAATTTAAGACTGTTTATGCTGTAGCAGAGATAAAACCCCAGCTGAACTATAAACTGCATTAGCTCACTAAATTTAAAGGCATTCTTCCTTTTCTTCAGGTTCATGTGATGAGGGAGGTGGCCAACATGGCTCAAGAGAAACTGGGAGTGTCGTGTGAAGTCATCGATTTGCAGACCATCCTGCCCTGGGATACTGAAACAGTTTGCAAGGTAACACAGTCACACACGTACAGTTATAAACACAGCTGCCTGAGCAAAGAAGACCTAAAAAGAAAGCTCATTCAGAGTGCCAGTCTGAGTCATTGGGGGTTGGCAGTGTATCTCCATTCTGAATTCCCAAGTATTTACCTGGTATTAAGATCATCATTTGGCATATATAATATATAGATGCCACTCAAGAACAGTGGAATCATCTTCTACTGTAGATGCGCTTGTGGTGCAACATGAGGCAGTTTTCCTCTGGAGAGTGCAGTTTTCTTTGGTGACTGATAAACAGGATTCCTTCCACAGCTGTTAAGACTCAACTACTAGTTTATGTTGCCTCATTCTTATGGCACTCACCCAAGCAAATATTTAATTTGGGAGGGCTATGAGAAAGGAGTTCCTTTCCAGTGGGTATTCCAGCTTTATTTTGGAATGGGGGAAGGAGCATGAAGAAAGACAGTTTGGGAAATAGTGGCACAGAAAGATTCTTTCCTGGTCACCAGAGGCGAGTGTCAGTAGACTAAACCAATAGGACAGAGTCTGGTGTTTTGGAAAATCCTTTGGAAATGGAAAACCAAAGGGTGTGTGTGTGTGTGTGTGTGTGTGTGTGTTCCTTCGTATTACTTGCATCATGAGGACCAAAACCTGTTAACACACTCACACTATGGGGACTCAGCCATCCTTGTGGGGACCAGAAGCTAGTCCCCACAAGGAAATCACAGAATTTTAGGGTGGCAACATGGTTTAGGTGTTAGGATAATTGTTAGGGTCAGGGTTAGGTGTTAGGCAAGTAGTGGTTATGGTTGAGGTGTGTAGGTGTGTGTGTGTGAGAGAGAGAGAGAGAGAGACAGACAGAGAGAGAGAGGGAGAGAGAGAGGGGGAGAGAGAGAGAAGGCAGACCTTAAGGAGCTTCCCAGTAGCAGATGATCCATCTGTATGCATTGCATCCTCTCCTTCTTCTTAAATGGCCCTTGAATATGTCGCATGCTATCTTTGTTTGTCAGCAGTGCTGGTTTTTCACAAGATACATTTTCATTTAGCATATTTATTGCCCAGTTTTTGTGCTTCTCTGCTGGAATGTATGACTTGTTCAGTAAGAACTTTGCTTTGCCTGCCGCCAAGCAAATCTTATAACCAACAGTTAAAGCCCTGGATGAAATTGCGGTAGAAGGGTAGTAATTTAATAGGAGTCAGTTGGAGCGGATGGCAGAGACTGTAGTATTGTGCTGGCACTAAAGGACTTGCATTTTGAAGTGAGCAGTAGTCATTTACAGGTTGTTTGTTAAAAGAGATGTAGTGCCCCTTTAAAACAACCGACATGAAGTTGAATGATATGTTTATGTGCTGCTCAGTGGGACTAATGCCAGGCCTGCCACCTCAGGCTTCTCAGCAACACACCTTGTCATTTCCTCAAACTAAGAGCCGTTTTAATTGTCTGTCAGACTCATAAACCAATTTCCCCACATCCCCCAAATACACATACACACACACAGAGCATGTTTCCTATTTTGTTTGGCTTTTGCATTACACTGATATCCCTAAAGTGTTTTTTTTTTCTTGAGAACCTTTTATGTTCTGTTGGCAGAGCACTGAAATGCCCTTTTAAATCAAACTATTATCAGCTCTCAATTCACAGATTGAATTCCAGGCTAAATCATGATTATTATCACCTGGACTAATGTATAAGAACTTTTATTTTATTTTTTTTAATGATTCTGAGGTCCAAAGCCAGATATAGAGATTTGAGTTCCTCAAAATGAAAACAAATGTGAGTCCTACGGTGCTGTTAAGCTTCCATAAGACTCAACACAAATATAGGATGTGTACCTGTGATGCATAAATGGTGCTGAGGGCATAATGGAGAGATGACCTTTGGTTGTCCAACAGTAGCTCTGGCTGCCACAGAGGGTCTGTTTCTGTGCTCTTTGATTACATTTAATTCGTTTTATTTTGTGAAGTTTGAGCCGAAACTGTTAGCTGATTAACTTGTATATACGCCAGAAACTTCACAAAAAAAAAAAATCTTAATCAGTTAGTTGTATAAATAAATTTTCAGGCAAGATTTTCTAAAAGCTCTGCTTCCTTCTTTTCAAATATGAGGATTTTCTAGATTTTTTTAGATCGAACTGATTATTATGTTACGCAGGTCTCAAGGACACACTCTGAAGTGGGCAGCAAATGTCTGCCTGTACAAAGGCATTGTACAAAAAATTATATGCATTTCCCAGAAAGTCGTAGGAACACAAAATACACCCAGATTGCTAATGCTGACTTTTCTGCAACAATGAAATAAAAAGACACAACAGCATAAAATGAGAAACAATGTCCTGCTTGCCATCAATATCCCTGCACAGTGACACCCTAACTACTAAATGCTGCACAGCTGCTTTGATCATGACATGTAAATGGTTCTATGGCTACAGCTCTGCTACTGGATTTAGTTTTCACTTTTGTCACATTGCAGTCCACCCATATATGTAGTTTAAGTGGAACAGTCTATAAAGCACCATGTCAGGGCTGCAACTGAGTTCTTTTGTTTACAGATTAATTAAATTATTTTTGTTATGAATAAAAATGTCAAACTGTCACTGAATAATGAAAAAGTCAAAACTTCACTGAGCCCAAGGTTTTGTTTTCAAATGATTAGATTTTTTTTCCAACTAGTTAAAAAAATATGTATTCAGTGTACCATTGTATAAAGAAGAGAAAATCAGTAAGTCCTGTAGGAGCAGAAAAAAGTTCAAGATTTCCTTTTAAGTCCTTTAATGTACATTATTTCAGATGGCGTAATCACACATGTACTGGCCTGAATATTAGAAAACCTTCTTGTTCACAAAGAGACCATAAGACATAGAGGTAAAGCATGAAATAATCCCATTAAAGCAGAACCCACATTTGTCTTTTTTGCTGTCATTTGCACACATACACTTCTGTCAGACTGTTGGAAGAAGTCAAAATTATTTTCATGTCAGACTGTCCTTGAGCTCCTCATCATCTGTGCCAGCGGTTATTCTTGGCTGTTTGACAGACAGTCATGTCTCTGGTGTGTTTCTGGAGTAAAAATGTCTGGAGATGCTTTTGACTCTTTTTCACTCATTGTGGAATTATTTCCTGTGTGTCAGCAACATCCACTACATGAGCCTTCAGAACCTCCTGCATGTTAAACTGTATTAATGAAACATTAAGGACTGACTTAACTATAATGATGGGCTCACACATATGGATTCAAGAGGCTGGGCCAGTGACATGTGCCATTCACCGTGAATGAGACCTGTCTTTGCAGTCCTGTCAACAGAGTTTAAAAAAAAAACACTGTTACAGGGGCATAAAATAGCAGCAGTAGTATAGCAGACACTTCAGAAAACAATACATGCTCAACACAACACACCCCATAACTAAAGATTCGCCCATCTGCTTTGTATCTGTATGTGTGAATGCACTGTAACAGACATTATAATTGAACTTTCAGATGCTCTGTAGTATAGGCTGCAAACAATCCATAATATGCACTCTCAGCATGAGACAGTCTTTGCATTCAAAAGAATATCCAGTGTTATGAATAATATATTACCGTCAAGTCTTCAACTATAATATAACCCCTGCTTTCTCATATGTAATTTGGATAAAAACATATAGTATGTATGGGCAAATATTGTATTGTAAAACACCGTCATGGCCCTGCGGAGCCATGTATGCTTTTGCTGTGCGTGCCCACAGTATATAGCTACTAAGGAAAAAACAATCTAATGGTTACAAAAGATTTATAAATTTTATTTTATTTTTTATGTTCTTAGACGTGTTTGCAGTCAACATGGGCTGTGCCTTTATTTAATAACTGGTGACACTAGATGATAATCAGAAAAAATTAGCAGTATCCTAGGTTGTGGTTTCATTACCAAATATCATATTGTGCAGTCCCAAGACATAGTGTGGTGTAAAAGCCACACAAAAACTAACAGCTATTTGTTTGTTTTTCTTTTGGCTTAGTAAATAAATATTCAAGAGGTGGTGGAGCCTTTTGAAAAAGATGTTATCCTCTGATAAACAGATTTCTGAGACCAGTGCTGTTCTTACCTCTTGAGAGGAAGTAGCCAAAACATTGTATCTACTTCTTAATTTAAATGTTTGTTCACTTGGCGTCCAGCTTTTCTGGTATGCACACATTGTTCTAAAGCCGGCCTTTTGCACTGCATATTAACTGGTCGTCAGATGCAGTAAGTGTGCAGACAGTAAGATAGACTGCAGACACATATCCGGCTGCTGGCAGCCAATTAAAATATGTCCTGTGAGTCATATTTACCTTGCCTGTTCAGTCAAGGCTGTGTGTGCATGTGTATGTGATGTGGTGAGCTGATTTGTATGTAGCCCTCATGGTGTTTTTGAGTGTGGGTACACAAAATAAATGAAGAATGATGTGTCTCTGCCTGAGAGATCATTAAGGCAATCTCTGAGGGAACATGACATTTTTGTTTCCTTAGGGATCCATTCTGGTAATAGTCGTTCTTTAAGGGATAAACAGAATGGCTGGTTTACCCCTGCCAGACCCATGGCTCAGATGATGTGCACTGGAAAGTCTCCCTGTTGTGCTTGGTCCGTGTTAGTACTTTTGGATGTAGAAGTATAAAGATGCTCATGTAAGGACTTTTTGATTCTATATTGATTGGGTTGGTTCACTTGCTGTTGTTTAGTGGCTTTTATTGTGCTTCAGCTGTTTGTTCAGCCAGCAGGACTTGGATTTGATCTGGTAAGTCAGCATTATATAAAAATATCTATTCCTATTATTCCATTGGCTCACTGTTGGTGATTCAGCCTCATTCTCAAGTTTTCCAGACTCCAGGTCTGAGCAGTGAGGATTTGTAGTGGCTCACAAGGGCTGCTTTGTAATATGGTCATTGGTTCTTTAACCTTGAGTGAGGACAACACTTCCCACATCATCACACATAGGCCCTATTGGGCAGGAGCTTGTGACTGTAGTAGCTTATGGCTCTCCACAATGGGACAGTTTTTCCTGTTGTTGTCTTCATCTGAGCTTCTCTTCTATTTGACTGCTTTATTATGCAGACCTGCGCTTCCACATAGACCTGTTCAAGACAAACCTGCATCACGTGGCTGATGTGACAGTAATGAGGTTTTGGCAGATTGGATTGTTTCACCTCATTATCTGTCCTGATCAATGCCTTACAGCTCTGGGATCAAGCTGTAAACACTGAATGTATGCATTATTGCACACCAACTGTCGAACGGAGAGCTGGACGCATACTTTTCTTCCTTCTTTTTTTCTGATTGATGCCATCAACAAGTCAGCGTTCACTAATCTGTAATCCTTTTATTAAAAGGTAACTGCAAAATACACTGCACCAAGAGGCTGTAAGGAGTTGTAATAGTTATTTCTATAGCTTCTCTTCTGTTGCTGTTTCTTAGTTACTCACTGAGAACAAAGATTATTATTTTTCTGCTTGCTCGCCGTTATCTATGCTTTTCCCACTCTCACTATTATTGGATTCATCCCACTGTTTGGTTGTTTAGACAGAAAAAAGTATCAGAGGGCTCATAAAAACTTCTGCAGCACAGCCCACATCTCTGCTGTTCACCTTTATGCCTACAGTAGCAGGTGGTTTTTACGGCCCCTCCCTGTCTTCTCTTTTGCAGCAGGTGGGATAGGTCCTAGAGGTAAACTGGTGACACCTGCACAAGTCTCAGCTGAGACTATTTAAGACAGTCTTCACTGACCTCTTCCTCCTCTGCACAGGCCCCATGCAGGATCAAGCATAGCTGCAGCTAGATCAGCAAAAGAGCAGGGAGGGGCCGTAACAGTGGTGCTTTTAATTTTGCCCGCTATTTTTAGATTTAGTCTATAAACATAAATATTTTAGTCTTGTTTTAGTCAATGAAACGAATGTTCCCACAGCTGTAGTGTTAAGGTGCGTCCAGTAGGTCCAGACTGACCCTGCTGGCAGAGTATTCATGGGTGGGACGCTGGTGTGGCGCTTTAGTCATGATTACTAATTCGTGACATCAGTTTTGTCTCATATTTGCCACTGGAAAAAAAAAAAACTATTCACAACTATATTTCAGCAGTTTTTGTTACCAAACTTAATACTAGTGTGTGGCTTGGTTTACACACTGTGCATTTCTCTGGCAGGGTGAGAGCAGTCAGTCGCTGTGCTAAAAGACCTTTCATGTGAACAAGATGGGTTGAAAATGACATGAATTCATCATTGCTGTATAACTGTGTCTGTGTCCAGTTACTACTGATGACAACAACGAGTGTGTCCTAAGCAGAAGCATTATAACATTCACATTCTATACCTAATTATTTAATATAATGCATATAGCCTTAACAGACATATCCAGGCCTGATATTTACCTCATCAGGCAAGTTATATAAAATCTCACTAAAATATGTCATTTAAATATTATTTGGACATCTTGATTTGCCTTACCAACTGCAGTGTACAAATATTTGACAGTAGAGCTGATTCTGATGCTATGCTATCAAGACTGGTGTGCGTGGTAAGAGTTTTCCCCAGCTCATTGTCTTATCTCAAATGTGTGTAAACTTTCTCCTTCAAAAGATGTGTCTCTTGGCCTTGTGCACTCCAACTGAAGTCTCTGTTACTGTTTTGCTGCCTGGATTTCAGCCCTCCTAGTGATGCAACCAGTTTGGCTGAACCTGTTCAACTCTCCTAAACACGTGCAGGAGGAGTCACTTAAGGACACTACAGTCAAAAACAAAGGCCAAATATAATGGATGATTAACAGAGGAGCAGCAGCATTTGTTCTGGTTCTTGGAAGTGATGCATGCTGCAGTGTCTGCGTGTTCTGAGTGTTCTGGAGTCTGTTGACTCACTGTACAGATAAGGCCTCCTTATCGAGGCTCTGCTCAACTCCTTACTCTCTCTTAATGGTTCCAAGCTATAATGTGGTTTGTGAGTCAATGACAGCAGATAAATACACAGTATGGAAACAGTTGGTAGTAAGGCAGGATACAGTACACTAATATGTTCATTTCTTGTCATTTACTGAGGTAGAAAAAATACATGAAAGCAAATGGATTCTGAATGAACTGCCAGTGTTTTTTTGTTTTGCTCAATGTCAAGTTCAATATTTCCTTCTTATCTGTGATGATTGTGAGCAGCACAGTAGTGCAGTGGTTAGCACCGTTGCCTCACAGCAAGAAGGTTCCGGGTTCGGGCCCCACCCGGGACCTTTCTGTGTGGAGTTTGCATGTTCTCCCTGTGCTTGCGTGGGTTCTCTCCGGGTACTCCGGCTTCCTCCCACAGTCTAAAGACATGCAGCTTAGGTTGATTGGTGTCTCTAAAATTGCCCATAGGAGTGCATGTGGTTCTTGGAAGTGATGCATGGATTGGTGACCTGTCCAGGGTGTACCCCGCCTTTGCCCGATTGCTGGCCGGGATTGGCTCCGGCCCCTCCCGTGACCCTGTTCAGGGATTAAGTGGTAGAAAATGAATGAATGTGATGATTGTTAGTAATACCACCTACCATAATTATACCGCAAAGCAAGTTTGTTTGTAAAGCACATTTTCATGCACAAAAGAACTTCAAAGTGCTGCATACATAATGGATACATACGGTATGTATATAAAATGCTAGTTAAAGAATAGAAGAGAGATAAAGTATAAAATAGATAAAAGCACAGACAAGTTCAATACGAGTACAGACAAATTTAAGCTAGAATTTATAGAATAAGTAAAAGAGGCATATTAATTAAAAGCATAGGGGGAAAAGAACAAATTTTGGCTTAGTTTTAAAAATGGCTATATATATATCGTTATGGGGTGAACAATCAATTTAAGTTGGCATAAAGACACTTTAGCAGAGCAGCGCACCATGGACTGATGGAAAAGCTTTTAAAATTGCCACCACACATTAATACGAATAGAAACACTCTTTTGATAAACAATAAAAACAAGCTCAAAAACAGTTTAAACCTAATATTTAGTATTTAGTATCTAACATCTAATATTGGAGTGTTGCTGTTGCTTTCAGTGGGAAACCAAACAAATAACATCAGCAGTCTGTTTTACCCCCAACCTCTTGAAAATGTTTTGGAAAATTAGATCTAATATCAGAATGATGGCATGTGGTTAAGTGAGCTTTCAATTAGATGATTAGTTTTCCTTTCATCAAGAATCTGCCATGGGTTTTTTCCTGCTTCTCCATTTTTTTACACAGGCTTGTTCTGAAACATCTGGGAGCAGCATCATCATGAGCTTTGCTTCACTGATTCTGGGCTCAGTTACAGAGTAAATGACGATGATGTCATCTTATTAACCAATCCACAACTTTAGGTCAGTGGAAAAAATAATTTGATTGTCAAGAAGCCACAGAAAAGTGACAAATTTATATGTTACAAGGACTGAACCTGTTTTCTGTCCTACCACTTAAGAAGTCTGCTGTGACATCCGCCACTTACAGCAGCCTCATTATTCCTGTGTTTCAGCTACAATCATGTTGAGTTATGAAAATGTGTGTCCCAATGATGCCAGCTTTCTGAAAGGCAACCACACTGAAATTTGATGAAGCAAGTCTGCTGGCAAATGCTCTTTCAGAGCATGCAAGCTCATTCTTCATTTGCCTGTTCCATATGAACATGGCATAGCAGGTTTTATTTAACATGTCACTCCAGGGATGATGCAGAAACCCAACTTTGAAACTTGTTCACTGATTGTACCCCATCAGCAGTTTCATCTAAAACACAATTCATAATCCAGCGGCATCACTTATCATTTGCATCTGAACCCACTGCTTCTTAGGAGCTTTGCATTTCCATGCAAACCACCTGAAAACCATTAAATGACGTCCCATCCTTTTTGCCATTTTCCAGTTTGGAGATGAGCCTTGTGCTTGTCATTATCATAATTTACTGTAGAACAGCAAATCATGGCCACCAACAGGTGGCCTCCAGATGATGAGCCAGAACTTGTTTCTTGTGTGTTTAGGACTTGTGTTATCATCAAGAAGGGTCTGTTTCCACTGGATTTTATATTGGTGTCATTTGATTAAGAAAACTATCTGCAGCACTACCTGGACAGTAGCAACTCTTAGTTACCCTAATCAGGGTAACAAAGCTTTTCTTATTCTTCTTCAAATGCAGATTAGAATTTGTTTTCTTGCAATAATAGAGTTTGAAAATGGTAAAATAATATTCACTTCATAGCAAGAGCAACAAAAGATGTTAAGCAATAAAACATGCACATAACAGAATAAATCATTACCTGAATGTGGATCCAGTACTGGTGAGGGGTTTTTCTCATTTTCATTTTGACGTCACACCTACGTCACACATAATATGAGAAAAGGCCAATAACATTATTCATAAATTAGCCTTTATTTCTTTGCTTTAGGTTTTTCTTTTTTCATTTTGCTGTTAGGCAACATATAAGCTCAGATTTGTGATGTTTCTAGTTTCACGCCAGTTGTAACAAAACTAAATGGCTTATCAGGACTTTTACGACGTTTCTGCAAAAGTTGATTTGAAATTACAAAATGAATTGATGTGAGGTACTTGTACCACAGCGGTGTATATGGTGCAAAGCTGATTTAGTGTGTTTAGAGGGCTGGTTCTGAGAAAATCATACCACACTCTGAGTATTTAGAGCAGAAGAAGTGATACCTTTTAATGAAATGCCTGAACATTCAGTCTGTGTTGGTTTTTAATTGGGAAGAGATTACAAATGAGTTTTTTTTTCTTTAAATTAATATTATTGTGAGTCTAAATGTTGTTTTAATCCATTGTAATGCTGGGTCTTTGTCTTGGTGATACCTTTCCGGTGTTGACACCCAGCACAGTGACGACTCTGCTGCTATCTGATTTTGTGGTCTGGAATGGGGCCAGGGATGGCGCAGACGGCCTGCTAGCAATTAGCTCACAGACAGCCTGGGCTCATGCCTGGGTTTCCCATTCATTGGAGACGTCTCTACTGCTATCTGCTGCCTGGCCATAACATTCCTAATATCTTTGGCCCACTGTCACATACACTCACACACACTGGAAACAATCAAAGTAGAAGAAAATGGCACAAGCGTGGCCAGAGGTTTGGACCCTACTCCCCAGTTTTTTATTATTGTTGCCCACATCTATAATTACAGTGTTAACACTGAGCTTTGTGCACCCAATCAGTAGGACTTTGTGGAGAAATAAAGAAAATGTGGTGCAAGAAAGAGCTGGTTAAAGAATAGAGGGGAGGCAGGTTATATGTGCCTTTTACCCGATGTGTGTGTCATAACTTTGTCATGTGTCGTGCTGCAGCAGTTTTTCAGTGGTTTTATCAGTGGAAAATTACTCAAGGTTGTTTTTCACTTATGAATCCAGCTCCTCTGTCTCTTTCCTGGTGTTTGTTAAAAATTCTGGCATAATGCAAAATGAATCTTGACCATTACTTTACAGCATTTGGGTAAATAGATGTGTACATCACAGAATTTGTAGTTAATGGAACCCATTTGTGGTTAACCAGGAAATTTCAAGATACAGTAAACTTTCTCTGTGTCTCCTGCAAATCCCTCACTTGTGTCTGCTGCTGACTCCTTTTCCATTCTTTCTCCTGGCAGTAGCTACTGCTCACATTCCACAGCTAGGTACCGGAGATTTCTGAAATTCCTCCCAGTGTCACTCACCTGAGAAATCAGCCAAATCCATACATAAGTGCACTGAAAAAAACAGGAAGGGTCACGGTTTTGAAAAGCACTTAAAATAAAGTGTGCATGTGAATATTAGCCATTGCAGAGACAAGTCATTACCATAGATCAGTCACTCACATGGGGCTGTCTCCCGTATCAGTTTTTGTAATTGGGTGTAAAAATCAAAATGAGCTAGGGAAATCACACTTTCATGCGGTGAATGTTAGATTAACATGATTTTGGTACCAGATGATAACAGTATTGATGGCTGTGACCATTTTTGTTAAAAAGCAAAAGGCGCTTTAGATTGGACTGGCTGTTGCTACTTCAGGCCAGGTTGTTTTCCACTGGAGAAGATGGTTTAGTTAAGACCCTTGGACAAGGGTGTGGGCAGAATGAGATGGTCGAGGTCAGTCTCTAGGCTGATAACAGGACTGAGCAAAGAAGGCAGAGCTCACCTCCCAAGGACTGAAAGACATCCAAAACGTCCACTCAGATACAGCACACACACCACTAGATAGTCTGCTGCCCAGGGACTCTCCACGTCCTTTGACAGTCACTTATGAATCATCTTGTCAGTTACATAAGCTGAAGCTGAACCAAAAAGCAATACAACTTTTTCATCAATCTTAAACAATTTTTGTTTTGTTTTTCTTTTAACATCAGTTCTTATGATTAATATAAAACATATTTACTGATGTGTTGTGCTTTTTTTCTTTCTGTTTCCAAACATTGTTTTTTTTTTTCTTAATTATTTTCAGGTTTTTCTTACTACACTTTCCATTCTCATATTCTGTCATTGGCTGTATTCAACTCTGCCAACTTTTTGACTGCACCTCACAGAGCTCACAGTTGGACACCGTCATATGTTTTAACTTCATTTAGTTTTCTTAAGTTGAGTTGATATTTGAATGTTCATTTCCCTGTGTCTGAGGAAATATAAATTATAGTAATATTGTAGTATGTTATATTGCAGATTTTTCAAAGGAGGGCCGATCATTTTGCAACAGTGGTATTTGAAGAATCAGCATCTAAACATTAAAGGATAGCATGGGTATTTTTGTAAGTGTGTCCTCAAACAGTACTGACGCGTATGTGTGAATAGGTCTTGGTTGATTTAACCATATACATATCCTGCAGCTGGCCCATATGTGTTTGGTTCAGTCCCCAGCTTCTACTGTGCTGTACAGTATGTCTCATTCTTGGGCAAGACGCTGAACCCCAAGTTTCCCCCGCTGATAACACTGGTGTGTGAATGAGTGAACGTCTGTATGAGCGAATGGGAAATAGTGTAGAGTGCTCTGAGTATGTTTCAGTGTGTGGAAAGGCGCTATATAAGACTGATGTAAATGAGGATATTTTTCAGTCCTCAATCATAAATGATTTGGGAGGAAAAAAACCAATGTTTGATAATTTTTTAAGTAATACCCATATCCAAAACCCATGTCTGTACCCCTAATGTATTAGCATACATTTGAATGTATGCTAATAAATGCCCTTAGACATAGTTTAATCTCTACACATTATTGTTTTGACAAAATTAACATAACCCAAAATATATTAGCCTTAGGGTTACTAGCTAAGCTGGTGTTTTTTGTTTGTTTTTTTAATTCTGCAGGGGCTTAGGTAGCTATGTTAATGGACTTGGAGCCATTCAGTCATAATCCCACAGATGGTATCTTCGCACCACTGGCTCCTCAGCCAAGCACATACACTAAACATCGGAACCTGCGGCTCCTCTTACACTGAGCAGGATTACTATAGCAACACCACATCATCAACAGGATCAAACTAACCTTTCTCACAAGTATATGCTGTAATTTTGGAAACCTGTACAGAGTATGGTCTCAGGTAAGGGCATACTTTTGCTGCCATCTGTGCAGTCACAAAGCTACTTGCCCTGTAGCTCTGGAGACCTCGCTCAGTCTTCTTCAAAAGACTCACAGCTAGGTCCACATGCATATTTGGAGACTGCATAAGTTTGCTGACATGCTGTATTGCAGATAGCATGTCATACC
>NW_018128142.1:510537-513044 GCF_001952655.1 Monopterus albus | reverse complement strand
AACAGATCCCTTAGCAGCATCACACACAACTAAATTCAATGTATGAGCCCCACATGGCACAAACAGAGCTCGGGGATTCTTTTCTAAGAGCCTTGCTTCCCTTATTTTTGCCTCTCATGTTTGCCCCACTGTCGTATGATTGTCCTCTGCAGTCTTCAAAAGGAATTCCCAACTCCTCAAGCCTCGTCAGGATCATGGATGCCAAGTGCTGGCCTGTGGACTCCTCTGCCTCCAAAAATCCCATAAAATGTTCCCTGACATGGGGCTTCTCCATCAGTGACACCACTCTAATGACCACTGACAACTGTTCTGTGTGGCTTATATCTGGGGTGCAGTCCAGAATTATTGAAAAAAACTTTGCCTGCTTGATGTCATCCACTATAGCAGATATGATTTTGCTGCTCAACAAATCAATCAGCTCATTCTGCACATGATGGCCTAGGTAGCTGTTCTGACTTGCTGGTCCTCTTTCAACACGGTTAAGGTGATCTTTCACAATGGGATCAAACCTGGCCATAAGTTCGACCTCTTTGAGAAAATTCCCATCTGATGGTGTGAACAGTGTTTTCAAACCTGGCCATAAGTTCGACCTCTTTGAGAAAATTCCCATTTGATGGTGTGAACAGTGTTTCTGTGTGTCCCCTTAGAGCCAAATTTCAAACTGCCAGTGACTGTACAATAGCAGTGAGATGTGTCAGCACTGCTCTCCATCTTACCCTCTCATGCTGGGTAGAAGTAGAGGCAAAGAGGTCTTCATCCTCAATATCAGATATTTGTGGAGACATATGAGTAGCTGAGGACATAGATGGTAGCTCATCCTGAAGAGTAGAGACCATTCCAGCAGAGTCCTGTGTAGTGGGGGAGGTGGGTGGCTCATCCTGACCAGTGGCAGAGGATGCTCCAAAATATTTTAGAAGTGCCCCTGAAATTGCAATTGAATTGCATGTTAAATTGATATGAAAATACTGTAGGTTACAATATAACTCTTATAAATTGCAAATTTAAATAAACATGCCTTTACATGCTAAATGCCTGTCATGACTCTTTAGACGCTATATTAATCTAATCTAATCTAATCTAATCTAACAATTAGCTCCTTGGTTAACCTACTGCCTCGAATTATATGCTTTGTCACATAACAGAGTTATAGCAAATGGCAAATGTTTGTCTTTGAAACTACCTACACATATGTAATTTCCTCTGGCTAATTACAGGGGCCAACATTACCCTCAATGATGGAAGCAAATAATAACTGTACTTGTAACAGTTTTGTTGCAAAGCACAATTTTGTGGTGAAATTAGATCTTGTGTCGAGTAAAGACCAAATTATTGTTGTATAATCATAGCAAGCATCATAGCAAGAAGGCTAACAAACGTAAGAGTTAACGTTATACCAATAAATTAACATTAGCCCTTCATTGATGACATGGATACCCTAATCATACTGAACGTAGTTGCTTACCTTTATCCTTTGCTCGTTTCTCCTCTTCTTCTTTTCTCTTTTTCCTAAATTGGGCACCTGACAGCTTTGACCTTTTTCTCTCCATCGCTGTTTTTTTTTTTTGCAATCGACAATCAGATTTCCCATCCCCCAACACTGTCACTCACAACCAGAAGTCAAGACTAAACCAATTCACCTTGTATTACGTATTTTTATTAGCCATTTCACACAATTTGGAAAAAACAAAAACATGCAAATTATAGGTCTGTGTTTATAATATTATGAATGAAATGTGCGTTATTTGGAAGAAAGTCAAGGTGTCACTGACTTAGTTTAGCCTACTAAGTGGAGTCCCCCCCCCCATGCTCGCTCCATTTGGGAGAAGTGAACTCTCCTCATGCGCCTGCGCCCCCTCCCTTCCCCTTTCCACCTCTCACACAGCTTCTGTGCACAGCACCTTCTCATCAAGCAGGGGCGCCACATATGATAGATAATAGAAAACTGCTTAACGGTGCAGATTATTGTGCCGCCACCCACCTGTCATGAAAAAATGCCGCCCCGGGCAGCTGCCCGGTTCGCCCATGCCAAAAACCGCCACTGCATAAACGGTACTCAAGTGAGGTGCCACCATAGTATTGGTGTCTTGGTAACCCAGGTACCTGGACTCATTGATTTATACTCTCCACAAGTTTTTAACTTGGGACAAACATGCAAAAATCGGAGACGAAATACACAGCCCTCGTTTGGTGCAGACATGCACTCCAAAGTTCAGCTGAGCTTGTCCCACTAAGGTAAATCAGTTAAATTTCAAAGTTGGTCTATTTAAGACAAATTTCAGTGATTTTGTTTCCCCTGAATTCCTTGCTCAGTTGTGGCAGATTGATACCTTCTGGTAGTTGCATGTTGGTTTTGTTCAGAAATCAGAAATGCAGTACGAAAATTAAACACTTTACTGTTTGCCGATACATGCATCAGTCTGTGGAATGTTCACAAAGAGCTGTCATCAAGGTAGAGTATGTTCACCAGTAGCCATGTGTTCACACTGAAGCACGGTCAACAATACATT
>NW_018128142.1:484983-510501 GCF_001952655.1 Monopterus albus | reverse complement strand
TCAGGCAGTAATTGGGTTAAATTAAATTTTATGAGTCTTTATTGGATGTTGGAGTTACTTCTCTGTCAGATCTCTTCTTTGGCATCCTGGTTCCACTGGAATATGGCCTGGCCCTCCGCCCAGCTCCCTCCTCTGCTCTGTCATTCGTATACTCATTCCGTCTCTTTCTTTTCCCCTCTCTCTGGTCCTCCTTTGCCCTCTTTCTGTCGTGAGAGAGGGCACAAGTGATTATATGGCAGTGAAAGAGTGAGTGAGTGTTTGTCTTTCCGTGTGCCCTGCTTCTTTCTCAGCGCAGTGGCTTAACAGGGCCTCTGGTTTGCTGAGCACTCACCCCACTCTGCTAATCGTAGAGCGCCACTTTAAAGGCCCAGGCAAAAAGTCAAACCTCATCCCGACTTTCATTTGTCACAGACATCATTTGGTGGGGCATGAGCTAGGACCCTTTGGTGGCCACACAATTACAGGGTCAGTGGAAGGGACCGAACCCTGTGGATCCGGCGACTCCTTGGTGGCGGCACAGAATTAAACTTTATCTTCCTGTCACATTTTGATGGACAGCCTGAGGGAAGAGAAGGCATACTATATGGGAAGACGGGGAGTCACTTGCAGACTAGTGTGTACGCATACAGTACAAGCACAGCAGTTTTTGTTGTAATCATTACATTGAAAGCACATTATGTGATTTTGCAGTAATCAAACTGCATCCCACTTTAGCTCCAAATATGGACTCTTCTTATTCACTTCTCATCCCCATGGTCTGCACACCGTCTTTTTTAGAATGAATCGGTGCTCTGTGATGTGATAATTGTCCTCCATGCATGTATGTCTCCTTGGTACTACGATGGCACTTAAATACCAAATAAACAACAGCCTCAGCCGCAGGAGGCAACCTGTGACAGTAACTCAATCAATCAGTATGCAGTGTATGACAAGTCATGTGTCTGCCTGTGTTGGTACATGTATTTGCACACATGCAATATGCTGTGTGCATGTGTGTGTGCATGCCTTGCATAGAAACCATGGGAGAGTGACAGTTCTGACCTTAGTTTCTGAGGCCATGCCAGGTCACTGGCAGCTGGCCTCTGCATTTTGAGACCACATGGTGGGAAGCACTGGGACCGAGAGCATAGGCTTCATAAAAGCCAAGCAGAATAAATGGATGGTTTGAGGGATGGGTAGCAGGAGGAGCAAACAATAAGATTGGTGACTAGGATAGGACTGACCACTGAATGGAGGAACGATGGAGTCAGGAAAGACAGAAAAGGAGGAGTCTGACGCAGAAAGAGATGGATTGCAGAAGTAGTGAGGATGGAGTAAATGCAGGAGGACAAGTTCCACGCTGCTCATTAGGTTTGGGTGTGTATAGGAATGGCAGTAAACAAGACATTTCCCTTGTAGCCAGCGGAACGACTCCAGCATCTAATTACAGCCCTGCAGCACAATGAGTAGTAAAGCTGTAGCCACCGGAGCTGTCACCCAGCCCAGCTACCACTAGCTGCCACCAACTAGGATCCCTCATTTTGACTTGGAGCCAGGGCTGGGTCAGGGAGTAGGATGAGTCAATCTAACGTCTTACAAAAGTCAGATGCTGTCTTTAATTCACCCTAGACATTCTACCAGCAAGGCTCAGCCTAACAATGTAATGTTAATGTGTGTTAGCCAACATGTATGGCCTCAAATATTTGTCATAAAGTTAGATGCTGTATGAAGCAATTGCAGTTTATCTACCTAAACTTATGTTTGCGAGAGTGCACCCTCCCTGAAATGAAACTAGTGTCATCGAGGTGATGCCACTGTGCCCTAGCTGGCACTTAAGTCAAGCACAGCTCTGGGTGTGTATTCTTGTTTTGTCATGTAATTGTTGTGTAGGAAAATGTTGTAGTACATGATAAGTTTTTTAATTTATAGCCTGACTTCCTTGAGGATGGCTGGCTAACTTCTTAGAAGTTAGACAGTGTTAGGAAACATTCAAAATATATGCTTCAGTTAGGCCAAGAATATTGTGCAGGACATAACCAGAATCAGAGTAAAGGTGTGATAAATCGTTGATTTACAGGACACAAGCCACTCAGTAATAAACTCATCAGGCACATGTCCATGGTGTGACCATAAGAAAGAGATTTCTTGCCAGTGATTTATGACTTGTTTTACCCTCCTGTCCTCACTCAAGGCATGCCATTTCTCCCCATGGATGCATCTAACTTGTTACCCCACTGTCTTAAAAGTAAAGGCTGTGCCCCCAGTTCTGAGTCTCTGTTTTATCAACATGACAGGGGGGCTGTCATGGTCAAATAAGATGACTGGATAACTTTAGAGAAAAGGGTCGAACTGCCCAATGAGAGTGGCTTGTTCTGTCTCCTATAAGTCAATCCAACAACCAGAAACAGCTGAGTTAAACGCTGCAGCCACAATTACTATGTAGCAGTTAGTGCTATCACATTCTCCTGTCCAAGATGTAAAAACAACTGTGTGTGCGTGTGCGTGTGTATTTTTTTATGTTTACTGAAACTGTGTGTAAGTGAGCTTAAGCCAGTGAGGTGAGTTAAATGAGTCGGGCAGTTGAGATGTAAAAACAACCATACAGTATCTGACAAAAGAAGCAGTTAGTGAATATGTAACTTTCATGGCATTATGGGGAGAAAATGCCATTGTAATGCAATACTGTGTTATTTTGGTTTTTCCTTTTCCTTTTTGACTAAAATGTAGTGAATCCAGTTCACAATCTGAACTGATCTGCTGGCTGTACCAGTGCACGCTGGACCACTTTGTTGTCCCAGACATTGCCACATTATGCCATTTCTTTTCAACATATTGTCTTATTATATGCTGGCATGCCCCTCTATGGAATAGCCTACCGCACTAGCTTATGCCAGCTAGTGGACACTTTGCCACTACGTCACTTGTGTTTAAGCAGCATGGATTTGGAACAAGTCTATCAACTGGGTCATTGTTTTCCCCAGAGGCCCCACAGTCTGAAATTCTATCCCACAATATTGTAAAAACAGCAGCAGTCTTCTTCTGTGTCAACAGCATCAGAAAAATGCACTCCTGGTGCAGTGAGTTCTGTGGTGGGCCTCCCCTCAGGGAGCTGACCAGCACTGATATCGGGACTGGTATCACAGTGTAAATTGGAAGTAATGTTAACACAGTCTGGGTGGGGTAGAAGTTTGGACTACAGCACTGTTTATTCACCGGACCTGTATGAGTCATTGCGCTAAGGCGAACCTAACAGCAACATGTCATATCAAGACATCGCCCTGCTCTTAACACCTCATTTGATTCCTCTTCACTGTGCAGACTGCCAACTGTTATTGCCTTCCAGCATTGTTATTAACTTCAGCATCATATCAAATGGTGCTGTCACAGTGGTGACCAATTTAACCCCCAATAGTAGTGAGTGATAGTGCTAATGTTAGACACAGTTAATTTAGTGCTTCACAGCCAAACCTAGGACCTAAACAGTGTAAACATCAGCTTGAAGCCCCAGAATGCTTCTCTGTGTGTTACTACTGTATGTGGTTCTGTTGGAGGGTATGTCAGAACTAATTTACAGTGACATGTGGACATGTGTTGCTTATTTTTATTTAGTTACGATGGCTGTTTGGTTTGTGGCCTTGAGGGAACAGAGGGGTATGTGATTTTTACACCCTGTGTTTAAATTGTGTAGTGTTGTTATTTCAGTGGAAAATCAACACACATTCTTAAACATGGACCAGGAATTCCACACGCATGTATTAGTAAATCCTATTGAGAACTATAGACTCTCAAAATAATGTAGGCAACAACCTGTACATTCAGAGGTGTTCATACAATGTATTACTGGAAACAAACAGAACTACAACAACTGGGTAGAGGAGAGTAAGGGTTTGCTGCAGTAGCAGGGAACAGACATAGCTTTGGTCTGGACCAGTGGCAAGTGGATGAGATTATAGTACAGTATTGGTTTTATGCTGTGGGAGATAACGGGTGGAGTAGAGGTATCCTTATGCAGTAATGTCAGGTTACAGAAAACCCAAATGCAAATGTCTGGGAGACTGAGACCTCTACTGTCTATGATTGTCCCATTGGCCCTGTATACCAGCCTAAATCTGCCCTCCAGCTCATACTGTTGTCATATCCATTTTACATACACATACACACACAGTGAACTATACAGCCAGGCACACAGTGAGCGAGGAAGTAACATCTGCATCCCAGCCAACATACAGCTTCACTGGTGGCAGCTCCAGTTGTTTAGCTCTCATGTCTACAGTGTACATCTCTCATACACAACCACATGCACATATAACTGCACATACAGATACATTCCCAATACCCACAAAGTCACAGTGACCTTTGTGGCTAACCACTCTGCTAGTTTGACACTATAAAGGAGTCAAACTGTGAACCTTCTGTAATCATCGGTATGTCTTTTTGTTTTCCAGTCAGTGGTGAAAACTGGACGTTTGCTTATCAGTCATGAGGCACCAGTAACAGGAGGCTTTGCTGCTGAAATCAGCTCCACAGTACAGGTGAGTGTGTGCCGTCTGTGTATGAGACTGAACATGATGAGATTTTATTGGGCTCTGTAGCTCCTAAGGCAGGGGTGGGCAAACGTTTTGGCTCAGGGGCCACATTGACTTTTAAAATTTGACAGACGGACCGGGCCAGCACCAGATGCATACATATCAAACATAAACATATAAAAGGCATTACAGTGTTAATACTTACATTCACTTTTAGTGGGAACAGTGTTGTTGATCACCCTTTTTTGCCAGTGCATCGAAGTCTGGTGTTAGTTTTGTTGTGGCAATTCTCAGAACAGATCTGAGGTGTTCATCACTCAACTGGGATCTGTGGGGTGCTTTGTTGGTGTTGTTAGGTATTTTTAGTCAGATAGATATTGGATAGATACTTTATGTATTAGAAATGTTTAGTGTAGATAGGATGTCTAGTTAGACTGTTAAATGCTTAGTCATGCTTATGGGTTTCTGCAGGGTACCTCTGGTCAAGGATAACTAGAGAGAACAGTTGATGACTGTCAGCAGACAGGGTGTTTAATATTATTATTATGACGTGTATAACTGTAGCCTTAGCCATAAATCTTCAGCTTTCTCAAGTAGCTCCAAAAATGAGCTAATCTCCTGTTTGAGCTCCCCCATTTGTTGACATACTTTCCCCAAACTTAACCAGCGGATATTAGAGTCCTGGTGATCAGCATCAGTTTCTTCAAGAAACTTAATAAACTGACGATGCTGAAGTCCCCTTGCTCGAATAAAGTTAACAAGCTTTACATCTGTCTTCACTACGTGGTCAAGCTGCAATACGGATTTACACAGTGCTTCCTGGTGGATTATGCAGTGTAGGAAAATTACCTCCTGCTTAGGGTTGTCCTCTTTCACCCTCTCCTGGATTCTTTTGAGCAGCCCGACATTTTTTCCAGTCAGATTTGGCGATCCATCTGTGGTAACCATGGCAAGCGTACTCCAAGGTAGCTTGTGCCTCTCGATGACCCCTGACACTCTGTCATACAAGTCCTCTCGCCGCGTTTTCCCCTTTAGGGATTCCATGGCCAAAAATTCCTCCCTTATCTCAAAATTGTCATTAATTCCTCTGATAAAAATTAAAAGCTGAGTGGTGTCCTTTATGTCATTACTTTCATCCAATGCCAAGGAATATAATGTAAATGACTCCGCTTTTTTGTTTAGCTTGCTAGCTAAGTCTTCGTCAATTAGTTCAACACGGCGAGTCACTGTCCTGCATAATAAGCTAATTTTTTCAAATTTGTTCTTGCTCTCAGGACACAAGATACCTGCTGGCTCTACCATGCACTCTTTGAGAAACTCCCCTTCGGAGAAAGGCTTGCTGGCCTTTGCTAATTTGAATGCCAGCAAATAACCTGCCTTCATGCTTGATTCTTGGATGGCAGTTTGTTGGATAAAGGTGTTTTGCTGAGCCTGCAAACTAGCTGCCAGCCTCTGAGCAGTAGCCGTCCGTTCTTGCGTTGACTGGTTGTTAGCATAATTAGCATGCTTGGTAGAAAAGTGATGGCTGATGTTGTATTCTTTTAAAACCACAATGGTTTCTTGGCAAATAAGACATACAGCCTTTGACTGGACTTCAGTAAAAAACAATATTTAGTTGTCCATTCCTTATTGAACACTCGGCACTCACTGTCGACTTTTCTTTTCTTTGGCCCACTCATTGTTGCAGATGGGTTCAGAGCAGTACCAGAGTAATAACAGAGTAGCCCTGGCTCCGCAAAATCAAGTCAATGTCTCACCGCGCCTAATGCGCCACCTGGTGGAACGCCAGGCATTACAGGACAAGGTCAAATGAATGCAGTCATAATTATGATATGATTTGATTTGGGCAGTTCTGTACCAGTCTTCGTCGGGCTGGATTAAAAGGACCAACGGGCCGGATGTGGACAAAACTTGTTAATATTATCTTTATTATATTGCAGTATCAGAACGTTTTTGACATTGCTACGGCCAAGAATGTATCAGCATGTTTCTTGTCTGTGGAACACTGTCCACTGTTTAAGCTATTTGCCCTTTGTTGAAAATTTAAGGAAGGATTTTAAATAGCATAAAACACTGTCCTAGAGCATATAGTACCACTGACAAATTGGTGGGATTTCTGAGTAGCCCGTCTATTGAAAAGTAGGAGATTTATTTAAGATCCTCTAAAAAGGGGGAGTGAAAATCAATCAAAAAGAAGTCGTGGGTTCAAGGGAGTGTTAAATACTAAAGGAATAATTAGATTCTGTTCAGCTTCATTCTCAGCAGTATCTACAGAGCTGCACAGAAAGTGTTTATGCTACTCACCAGAGGCTGTTGATACAGAGGGTCTAACCATATAAGGTTTTCGAAATATTGCTTTTTCCTGGCAAGAGAAAAGGCCTGGACACTGTAACCAAGACATGCCAGAGACAATAGATGACAAAGTCTGAACTAAGTGTGATCCATGACTAAATGAAAAATCCTACCCTCCCTCTCTTCCTAATTAAATCTATTTTTGTGTGGTGTGATAATCACCTTCAGTATGTTGGGTGTTTTCTCACTGTGAGGCTGTTAGCAGTACCTCTCTCCTCCCAACAACTAATTTGTGTCTCAACAATGACGACTCTTCCCCTTCATATTAGCCTTCTGAAAAGTCATCTGTCTAATGGTATGTGCAACACTGCGTGGGTTACCTGGATCAGTTTCCTTGTTAGTGTGCAGGAACTTGAGTTGAAGCAGTAAAATTGATCCTTTCCTCCTTTACTGTCTGTCAGATGTTGCTCTCTTCCCCCATCAATGAGGGCTTAAATGGCCAATGAGTCATCCTCCTTATTTCCATGTTTCCTTGTTTTCACATTGTGTCCGGGTGAGGTAAGTTGTTCATGTGTTCTGAAGCTTTCACATGGCCTCAGTTGAGCTGGATGCTCTTGTTGGAAAGAAACCTTTGTAATAGTTGCTGTTAAGCTTATAAATGGAGACAGATCAACTTAATGGCCTTTGACATGCTGTTAAACCCTACATTATCTTGCAGTTACTCCTCCTTCAAAGAGAAAGTGATCTGCTTGTTTTGAAAGTCTTTCTCACTAATAAAAGGTATAAAAAGCTACAGCAGCCTATCCAATAATCAATAAGCTGTCTTTTAATACTAAATAATACAGTCAGTCACCAGCACATGAGACTGTAGCACCTCTTAACAACAAAACATCCTCCTAGCCTTAATATCAAGCTTTCCTCTAATATCTTTATCATCTATATCTTTGCTCTCCTTGGTTGAGAGTACCAAAAGTGAGAGCTCAAATTTAAGTTGTGCAATCTGCCATATTTATGGCAAAAATCAAATGTTTGATGCATACCGAGCATATGGATGGACAGAAGAGAAGTGACTGCTTGAGTGATTTGAGAGGATTTTTCTGATGGTTTTTCCTTCACCATGAATCTGGGTCACCATTGGAATCCATTATAACCGCTGTGAATC
The DNA here is from genome assembly GCF_001952655.1 of Monopterus albus. Lineage (NCBI taxonomy): Eukaryota > Metazoa > Chordata > Actinopteri > Synbranchiformes > Synbranchidae > Monopterus > Monopterus albus. Next base: position 502,542 of record NW_018128142.1, on the reverse strand, counting down.
CAAGCTGTCTACAGCCACCACTGCCTGCAAAGGAGCAAGTGAAATTAAGTTTTTAAAGAACATTGTTTATATCCATAGTGGATGAGTTGTTGATACTCAAGATGTTCAGATTGTGGTTTGAGCGATGTTTTTTAACTCATTTCAGGTGGCACAGTGAGGACACAATCGCAGCGAGTTACATAAAAGATATATATTGTAGGCTGAACCACATATTTGTAGATTAAAAAGCAAAAATAATTATATTTTGTTTTGATGCAATATACAATATGATCACGGCCTGTGTTTCGGATATTTTTCTCACCACCATCTCAATAGAGCAACAAGTATACTGTATAACAAATGTTTTTTTAAAATACCCAGTTCAGTACAAACTACAGTCTCAAAACTTACAACAAAGATTAATCAGCTAAGGCAGCACCTAAGAATTATTTTGATTATCTGCTGATGATCTCCTTTATTATTTAGTTGATGATTAGAGTTACTCTTTTTCTGTAGTCACTGTAGTGCTCTATAGCCTCACAGTCAACATGATGATAATGATAACACTGATTAGGCTATCATGCTGTATTTCAGCTGAAGTACAAACCAATTTACCAACACATAAATAGGCTAACAGGTGATCCATCTGATTTAAGTGGGGTGTATCTACACATTTGATAGATTGGAAGTCTCTGTCTTGTGAGACTTCCAGGGGACAGATATGCAGATAAAAGTTGTGATGACAGTATTGTGGAGATTGCTGTCTGTCCACTGTATTTACAGTGAGAGCATGGTTTGTGCATAAACTGTTTATTTTGCAGTTACATACCTTTGAAAAACATCAGTCGTGCCTTAAATAAATTTAGTCGCAAAATACAAGTGATCATTTGCAGCCTGAAGCCCTGTGTACTACAGTATTTGTCAGAGATTTGGACACAGCCTTCCCTTCTCCAAGGTGTTTCTGTAGGCTTGTCTGTACGCTGTTTGTATACCAAGCACTTCCAAGGCACGAGTGAAAACACGCCCAGTACAGACCTGCATGCGCAGTGTGGAGACTGTTGTGCCTCTGGGTCTGATTGGCCGGTCACAAGTCAAGGCCGATTACACTTCTTATCTCTGCCAATCGATTAGTGCATCTGTAATATACTAAGAAGAAGAAGAAGCTTTATTTATTGTCATTGTAACATTATGACACGTACAACAAAATTTTGCTTGGAGTCGAGGGGCCCGGACCGCTGCGTGCATACGCGCCGCCATCATGGGCAACTTGGGGGCTTCAGTGTCTTGCCCAAGGACATTTCGACATGTGGACTGCAGGCACCGAGATTCAAACCTTCAACCTTCTGGTTGGGAGACAACTCCTCTACCCACCGCACCACTGTCGCTTTGCTCAACGCTCTTTATAATTGCCTTTCCAATCATATATGTTTAAATCCACAGGAGATAAAGCACAGTAAATATAATATGCACACTGCATATAGTTGACAAACACAGCATTTGACTCAGTGTTACATATTTAAAAAAGGATAATGGTGGTCTCACCAAATAGATGACTAGTGGCCAGACATCAGAGCCTTGTTCATTGCTAACTTTCACAGTGTTCTTTCATTCTCTGTTGTTATACATGACTCTGTGTTCTGTGGGCAGTCTTCAGGGGGTAAAGTAAATGTATTTCTAAAAATAGATAAAATGATGACCCTTTTTCTTTTATGTTTTTGTCAGAAAAGAGTTAAGTTTTGCTCTCCTTCACTTCACAATGAGCCCTCATTCTTTTATTGTTCCTCTGGAGCCTTTTTTGTAGTGTTAATCTTACCTCTGTTTTACATGCATTAAATGGTCAGTATGTTTATTCAGAATTGCCCCCCACCCCATTCTGATGTAAGATTAAAGGGGTTTTGTTGGACCACTTCTGTAACTTTATGAAAATAAAGATGCAGCATTCACACACATTTCACACTGTGATTGTTCAGCTGTTTGGAGGTGAGAAAGTAAGTTGGGTTTGAACCTCTCATTCTAGCTCTCTTTTTTATTTTGTATTAAGAGCAGAGGGGACTTTGATGATTTAAGAATGTCTCATTAGCTGGCCCTTCCCTTAGTGTTTGGCTGATGACTGGGCAGAGCAGGGCTGAGTGAGATGTGGCTACAGACAATGCTTTCATGGACCTCAGGGATGCACAGAGAGAAATGGTGAATCACCCTCCTCTCCTTAACTCTGGAAACCACTATATGTGATTCCTAAAAGTACTGGCTGATCAGTTTCGTTTCAGGGAAACAGTAAGAGTTTTCCACTGGTTTCAAAGAATAATTAAATGCTTTATAATTTGGAATACTGTGTAAGAACTATCTAACTACAGCTTAGAACAGTTTGAATGTGCACATAACACATACCAAATGTACAACACAGTATTAAAGATGGTAGCTTTGTAGCATGTGTTGTATGGTTGTGTGTGTGGTAGCTTTCATACCTCCTGTCATTCAGAGGGTTAGAGTTATCTGTGGGGCCTTTGGATTGCCTGTTTTTAGTTTCACTGGTAGTGCTTTCCATTATACATGTGTAATTTGAACTAACAGAATCCAGCATCCAACCCGACACCTCCTGCTGAGTTGTGGTATCATTCTGGGACATGGTTCAAAGACTATCGACTCCATTCTCACCCAGTCGGAGTTAGCTCAGAATGAAGATTTACAAATGCCTTTTGAATCAGAATCAGACTACTGGTTGTCTGTCAGGCTTTACTGGATGGGAAGTAGCAAAGGCCCAAAGCCTATGGTGTCATGCTTGACTGTAAAAGTCATGATAGGGCCCCCATGTCTGTTCCCTCATGGGATACAATAAACTGCCATCAAGGGACAGTGTTTAAGCAAGAAGGCCTCTTTAAAAGACTCGAGAATTAAATACAAGTACCGCCTTGCTGGTTAAGGAGGTCATATAATGCTGGACTGCTGCTGCTCATTCCTGTCAAATACTAAATAGCCTAAAGCCTGATTCACTCATTATCCATTTCTTCATAAAACAGCAGGATGTTCAGCAGTCATTTCTCAACTTCTGAACTAAAATCACTAATGTAAATCAGTGACTTTTTTGTTGACATCAGTGTCAGGTTTTGACATACACAATGTCTAAAATAAAGGAATGCAAATCTTCCATCTGGAAGAATAGCCTGAGGCAGATCTGACTCAAGATCTAATTGCACTTCTATCACAAAACAGAAAAGATCAATGAATAGATGAAAAAAGGTAACAGTAGCAATTCAGTGCACCTGCATTTAGTAATTACTACCAATGTAATGATATTTGTAATTTCATGATATCATGATAGGGCAAATTCCTGTTTGTGATGTTCTTGCACATTATTGGTGCCTATAAACCCTTTCCCACACAAACTGCTGTTTGTCACTAACTTTGCAGACTGCATGACATTCTGTATGACTGACTGATCTTCTTGCAAGAAATAAAACACACAAATACAAGTTGATTGTTCATTCTTTATTTCTCCAGGCTCACTTTAGAAATTCCACCACACATTGCTGATGCAGCATTGCTGACTTTTAGAGCTGTTGTGTGACAACATTTTAGTTTTCCTGTTTCAAGACATGACAGTCATACAGAAAACACAAACAATGCAAAACAATGTGCACATCCTTCCGGATGAAGGCATTATTATTTATTACTATTAATTAGCGTTTTCTCTTGAAAAAGTACAGCACAATGTTTGAAAAACACCTCCAGTAAAACACAAATCTCACATTTATGTGGCTTGTCCGAGAGTATTTTGGCGTCAAGCAGAAATTTGCTCAGTACTGCATACATTAACAATGCATACATTTGCATAATACCATCTTATCATTTAGCATGTTGCTATAGGTTGTATGATAATTTTAAAAAAGGTTAAATTGGCATTTTCCCTAGACTACATATCACAGGCAATAACTGATGAATGCTCTTTAACCTGAACAGCACTGAGAGATCTTTAGAAATGTGTTGAAAATTTTCAGACCAGTCTCAGCTTGTTTGCAGTTGAACTCAAACTCCTTTGGTTTGGCATTGTCTTTCTTAGCTGATAAATACTATGTCATATTGGCACTTTCCTACCCTTGTGTGACTACAACCTCAAATTTGCGGCTGTTTTGACAATGTCTGATTTTGGTATGACAAGAGATGTAGTATCATCAGTGCAACTCAAAGCCCCCACTGTGAAGTATTTTAAAATTCCACACCACTGCAAAATGCAAGCTCTTTGGTACTGCCATGCCGACATATTTTTATTCTGAGATTTAAGTATATTACATATAATAATGCACTTCCCAAAAGATAAACACTGATTTGAATGAAGTCTGAACTGTGTGGCCATCCTCTGTCCAGCTGTGGTGGCAGACAGTCTGACTACTGTATTTTTCTCCCACTTCCAGCAAATGTATTTAGAGGAGATTACAGATGTGATCTAGACAAAAGAGCAAACTCCCTGGTACTGTCTGACTGGTCGTCTGTAGTCGGGCAGAGAATAGATCTTGAGTTTGCGGTCTTAATGGATCACATTGTCATTGTCATCAATGCATTGGGATGAAAAGAAAGCAAGAAACAGTCACCACTTAAAACACCTTGGGCAAAATCTCATTTACTACACATCATACTGTTAGAAGTATATTTAAAAACTGGCTTTTGAGTTAAGCCTACACAGAAGACCTTTTGTGTTAATACTGTGAATGTGTAGGCCAGACAGTACAAAATCCTCTGTACTGTAATGTTGGCTTCCCACCTGCCTGTCAGTTTGAACATTATGACATCCACATCCAACTTTGCTCCAAGCCCACTCTATTCAAGTGTGCTCCTGTTTAACTTTGACATTCCCAAGTGTGTACGTTGCCTATGAACGTCGGCCAAAAAGTGTGAGCTAGGTGCCAGTTATGGCATGCATTAATGATTCTTTAATTACCTTTACAAAGATTGAGCTCTTACCGTAAGTTTATGAGTACAAAATAAGCCCTATCATTTAATATCCTCTTCTGAAGAGATCATGACACAAGGAAACATATAATATTGTTCTTGTTGGAGGCAATTTGTGCAGAAACATAACATACCTACAGTCTGCAGCATGCTATAACAGCACTCCTCTATGAAAGGCTTATATTTTCAATGAATAAGCTTTTAAGAATCCAGAACTTCTTGCTCTCTCGCTATTTACAGTTTTTTATAAATACACAGCAAGGTTTAAACGCACTTCAGTGGCCGTTAAGGCCATGGGCCTAGGTAATACAGTGGCTGTTGTCAGGATCAGTCACAGCCTGTTGGAGAGAATCTTTCTCAGGTTGTTCTAAAGTCTACAAGGAAGGAGGAAGCAGAGCAGTGAAGAGGAAAGGAGGGTTTGTTGAACTAGTTGTCTCCATTCATTAAAACTAATCACAGCAAATCAGCTGAGTGGAGCAGACTGCCAGTGCCAAGGGTCCGGATGCCAGGCCAGTGCCAGCAGTACAGAGCCCTGCACAGCAAATCAGCTGAAGCCCCCCTGGTTTTTGGGTTTCATTCTTACTGGGATAAAAAAATGGCATAGCTCATGACCACTGTGCTGGCCTCAGTTCACTGGCTTTACCGATTGACTTGAATGATTTTAATACACTAGATGGGTAGCTGTTACTTTCACAAAAAGGCAAGTTTGAAGTAATTTTTAGCATTGAACATCGCTGACTGGTCAAATACAGGGCTTTACGGTGTGAACATTTCACTCTCATGTGTGAGTTAAAGTCGGTGTGCGCGAATGTAAAAACTGATTTGGATGCAACGGACTCTGAGTATTGTGAGTTCTCAGCTTGTAAGAATCATTATATACAGTAGGCCTACACAAAGAGACCAGTGAGTGAGATTTGTGGATTGGAAAATAAAGTGTTGGTGTTTTGGAGCGTCTTCTCCTGGTGTTTGACCTGAGGATGGAGCTCAGCTCCTCCACACACAGCGCAGCAAGCAGAGGCCACGGAGGAGAGCGTGCCATCGGCTGAAGCGAAACATTACTCAGAATTAGCAATCCCTATGTTCGTTACTGTATGTGCAATAAAGCCTCAGCAAGTAAAAAAAAAAGCTAAATTAGCATAAACTTGCAGAAAAGCGGTCATTTCAGCTTCGCCTTCAGTTTGTCCTCGACCGCTGGTATCTGTTAACTTGTGGCGTTCTTTCAACCCTGCTGCTGACCATTGTGTTCTTTCATCATCAGGCTAATTTGTTTAATCTTCCCCAGGCTTTGGCCCTGCCGTAGAAATGCACGTTGCAATGTGCTCAGAGGACTTTTACCCCAGGGACAGTTCTTGGGCTTCAGTACCGGGGACTTTTTGGTGGAAATGCAGCTTAGAGAGAGAGAGAGAGTAGAAAAATAAACACAGGAATACTGTTGGAAAGCTGTGTCTGACTTTTTTGTATGGTACATTGGGTAACATCTATTGATGATTCATAGTTGGTGCAAAAGGAGATGGTTTGCTTAGTATCAAAGTTTGTCATCTCATTAAAACTCATGCCATCAGCTCCATAGCATCCCATTCTGCCCTGTGATCTTCATCTATTACTATCCTGGTATTCCTAACTTCCAAAGCTAAGGTAAGTTCTGAGTTTAATATTTGTCATACTTAGCTGTTACACTAATTGCTATGTCCATCCAGTCTTGATCATTCTGTGTTTGTCTACTTGGCAATCATTTGAGGTTAGTTATACGACTCAGGACCTGATATCCAGACTGGAAAAGTCCCTGAGTACCATGTCAGCTCCACAGCAAGCTTCTGCTGCAGTCTCTCCCCATTTCTCTTGTGTTGTATTTTTATAAGCTGTAAAAGTACCACAGCATAAAAGGCCTCCTCATCAAGCCAGACATTCCCTTGGATTTTGCCAGATGTTTTATAAGAAATGAAAAACACTGTGTGAAACATACAAGTCCTGTCCTGTCAAATGCCAAACTGCTTCATGGCAGCCAATTGGTGGGTTTGTAAAGTGGAATTACATGGATGCTGCGTTTGTCTTCTGTCAAAAACAGGTCAGGTAATGCAGACAGAGGTTGCCTGAGTTGTTTGCACGTCAATGTAAGTTTTGTTTCTGCAAATCTGTGTGCCCGCATCCAAGTGTGTTCATTTAACTCATCGGGGGGGTTGTCCAATTTGGAGTGTTTTGGCCAACTTTGTTCTGCTTTGTCTCCATGGGAAGAGGTCAGAAGTCATTATAGAGACATGAGTCATGGCTTGTTTTGCATTTATGACAAATTGCCTGAGCACTGGTCTTCACTGAGAAGCTTGAATAAACCCTTTTGTAGCATATGTCAGGTTATGATAATAAAAATAGCCTTGTTATTTGACCACTTCTAAAATAGCTATTCTAAACTTTATGTTCCCATAAATATCAAATGTTCACTGTGCTGAGAAATGCAGTCAACTAGGTGTCTTCAGAAATGGGACTGAGATTGAAAGAGGCTGGAGAGGGTTGTTTTTGGGTTTCCCAGAAGAAGCTTGATATTAGTTTGGGACATATCCCCCAGACCAGACTCCTGAGCCAAGGACGTGTCTGTGCTTAATAGTTTGGATAAAGTGGGAAGGGTGAAAAATGTGGAACCCGTTCAATTTATCACAGCAGAGCATGCAAGTGTGTAGTTTCATATGCATTCAAATTAGCACAGTAGCAATAAGTGTAATATTTTTACAAAAGTTTCTTTTTCTCCTAATTTTTTGTGTTGTCCCTGTGTCAGTCAACATTTCCATTGTCACCATTCCTCTCATCATATCCAAAACAATCCCCCTTTACCATTACTCAGTTAATGGAATACATCTATAACATGTTAAAGTTCATTCTTAGCCTTAGAAACCACATCTCAAGAGTCTTTCTCAGTATTGAGCTCCTTAAAAAAGCTGGATCTTAAGTAAAGAGTTTTTTGTCTGAAGACTGATTGTAGTGTACAGCTGTTTCTATTTTTCTGTTCACTCAGTTTCATTACTCAGCATTTTGACATAGGCGTGTGCCTATTGAACAACAGTCCATTTGTCTAGGCCCTCATTGTCTTTGCAGAAAGGCAGCAGTTTGCCTGCTTGGTGCAACCATACAGTGAAAATGGGGCCACTTAAAAAAAAAAATCATTTAATTGTATTAAAACGTTTCAGGATTATGCCACATCCGGTCACCTACCCTTAAAGATTCAACCCATGTCTTGACTGAACATACTTGGGACATGCACCAGCCCATATCAGTCCCCTGCTGTCACTCAGCCAGATGTGTTAACTAAAGCGTCAAACAGTGAAGAGTCCAAGTCTGAACATGTTAGCGTGGTGTTCCTCCCTGAAAGTGATGTTTGAGCACTAACATTAGACTAGTAATAAGAGTATTTGACCTTATCTTTTTTTTTTCTTTATTTGCAGGAGGAGTGCTTTCTTAACCTGGAGGCTCCCATCAGTAGGGTCTGTGGTTACGACACCCCCTTCCCTCACATATTTGAACCCTTCTACATCCCAGATAAGTGGAAGTGCTTTGATGCAATCAAGAGAATGATCAACTACTGAACCCCTGTCAGGTAAGAACCACTGAAGCAAATTTATGAAGGGACATTATGCAATACAATATATAGAAAGCCTTTCAACAACTGCCCTATAATCTGCATATTTATTCCTGTAATGTAGTTATACATACATGAAAAGGGGACTTAACTATGAACTGTCATCGGTAACAAACAACCATCATTAGAGAAAAAACTTAACTGCTTTTAAATGTAGTTTTCCTACCTTACCACTAGACATAGTTAAAGCGGACATCACAGGTTAATACACATTCAAGGGCACTTTGAGCTCTAGTGACCAAGTGAGATGTATTTCCCAACACATTTATCTGTCGAAAGGAGTGGCTGATAAAAAAAAAAAAAATTGCATTTGTCAATATAGTCCCAAATGTGGGTCAGGTTCTGAAAACAAAAGAGCCTTCACTTCCCATAGCACAACGTGATGCTTGCTACATATTGTAGATCCAGGCTGTAAAGATTATGACTGGAGCATTAATGGAAAACAGGTGAAGCCTTGGGTCTGCTATTCTCAGTAAGGAAAAGTTTTATTGCATTAAGAGCAAATGTCACTACAACAGATCAGTTATTTTCACAGTAAAGAATGCCTTTCACTATATGCTTATGCCCAAGGTTACTTCTTCAAATCAGCACTCTTATCCAATCAAAGATATTCATTTTACTACCACTTAACACAAAAAGCAACCAGTGTTAACAACTAAGAAGCTGGAACAAGGGAATGCGGAGCGTTCTTGCTTTAAACGTGGCTTGAGATGACACAGAATGATTATGAAAATTGTTGACTAAAGATGCGGAATGACTAAACAGTTAAAACGGTTTATTTTGTGACCTCCAAATTTCATGTGTCCAATTTGTTTATGCAGTTTGCACCCCTATTGTTTTTCAATTGCCAGTCATGCAGTGCCAGCATTTTAAGGCCCATCCATCAACACAGTGATTCCAGAAAAGTTTGGATTTTCTGAAACCATTAAATAGCAGCCACATCTGTCCAGACACTCCAGCCAAAGTGAACAGACCTTAATACTTAAACGCCACAGTCCTGAACAGAAACACATTTGACACATTAAAACCAGTTTTGTGTTCTTGTAGTGCTTGTGCAGCCACAGCTGGAACTGAAACATTGTAGAACTGCTGCATAGATTTTTCAGTAAACATTTGAAAGACGCTATAGCTGCATTCCTCATTATCCTGCTGACTTGTCTGTCTTGCTGTGTACAATAGCAGTGGACACCACCTGGGTGCAATGGAAACTTCTTTCAGAAGGGGTTACAGGGGTCGCTGTCAAAATGTTGTTATACCGCTCACCCCTGCAAGCCTTCAGTGTGCTCAGGGATGTGTTGATTCTATGTGGACAAGCTTCTCTGACTCTAAAGCTCCACAATGTGACACTCGTGTTACAAGGATTCTGAAGCATCTGTTTTGGATGCTTTCACACCTGTGGACCTGTAATCAGACCACTCAAGTGTTAACAGGGCCTACATTTCGTGGATATGCCTCATTGAGTTGTGTAACCTGTCTTTCATTAGTTGTAGAAGTGTTAAATAATCATTTGAGATGGGACAGATTGCAAGACTGTTTCATATTTCTCATTTAATTGTCAGTGTCATCTTGAGTTATGGCTGTTGGTCCTTACCTAATAAGGGTGCAAGAGCTAGAGAATAAATTCCTGCTTGCTATCTCCATCCAGCTCTACTTTTGCTCCTCATCTGCTCTCCAGTGAAGATCAGCGATATATTCACTTTAACTTAATGGACCTCTCTCCGTTTCCTCAGCCAACTTCTGGTAGCCCTGCTCTCTACACCCTCCCTCTTTTCCCTTTCATTCATCCAATCAGTGGAGAGCAGCCCGGAAACGACACTTTGTTGACCATCCAATTGGGAAACAGTGTCCAGATGGTGTCCATGTCCCTCTGTGTCTTCCAGCTAAAAGACTGTTACAGTCCCTCTGGAGTAAGGAGCCTCATTCTGTTGCAAGGGAGGAAAAACGACCTGATCCACTCTATATGATGAAACTCTTCTTCGACATCAAACATATAACGCACATAATTTAATTTCCTCCTAGAGAAAAGTTGGGTACTGTGGGGAAAATTACTTGGTTGCATTTTGTGACTGTCTGCATTTCTCTCTTGTCACTTTTGACTCAGTGTGTAGTTTATTTAGTTTGATGTGAATTGAGCCTTATTGTTGTACTAATGTAACGGATATGGGGGTGTTAAGGAAAATAAAATAATCAGAATTGGTGAAAACATTAAACATGGTGATTTTCATTGCTTCAAATTTGTTGTGAATTTTTTTTTTTTTTTTAATCATTTTGGCAAAAAAAGCAGGCAAGTTACATGTCCTGTGGGGTTGCTTCTCTTCATGCAATTAAGAGTAATATGTATCAGACTGGTAAAATCTGCATTTGATACAGTAAATCTGCTGATATAAAAATGGGAATATAACAGTGCCAGGATGCATTTTCCAACTTGCTGAACAGATTTATTACATTACAGTATAATTCTCAGCCAGCTGCTCAACCCGTTCTCACTGTATGGAGAACAGAACTAACATTTTTCAGTTATAGTACCACTTTCATTTAAAGTTGTAAACATCTACAGCTGCAGTGAAGTCAGAATTATATGTCATGGCGACCATTTTCATTTTTGTCCTTCTGTACAGTATAGAGATCTTTCCATTTTATCAGTGTTTCCATAAGAAGTGTCTCCCTTTGTTGAGCAGTTTTATTTCAGCATAAACCATTTCAAAATATAATATAGTGTTATTCAAAAAGAATGAACTGTGTTCAATGTGGCTACAACAACAGCGATCAACTCAGTGGATCGTGATATGCTAATACGCACCTTGGAAGAATTCTTTTATCGCATTGGTGTTGCCCGTGCTGCAGGTGGTGCCCACATTGAACACTTGTAAGACAGGAAATAAAAGTTGACTGTGAGTAGAATACTTGTGACTTGGCTGGAGTTTTGTATTACTTTTCCTTAATAAAATATTGCGTAATGAAGTCGGTTCATTCTTTTTGAATAACCCTGTATATGTACCATTTCAAAATTTCAACTTTGAGAGTCATGGAATCCTTCAGTCATTGTTTGAACCTTCTGCTGCGTTTGTTTCTGAGAAAACTTGAATCATATAAACACCTACCATACATAAACTGCTGAGAAACGCTGGTGTCTTTAACTGCTCTGCTACACTAACAGCTAGTGTTTGTGGGGCACACAAGTATGTCAAGAAAGCTTGGAGTAAAAGTGCAGAGCAGTTTAACCTTTCAACGCATGACATTGTTTGCTTTAACCAAAGTTCTGTTTTGGTCTCTGCCATTGCCTGGGATTCTTTAGCTGTCAAATTTGTCTGCCATTTAGTGCTGCATAGGTAGTGCACAGTGGCTTTTTTACTGAAATCAGCTGCCTGCTGCAGCTTTTGTGGACCAAAAACATTAATGCTGTAGGCTGCAAAATCAAAACACTGAGCTGAGAGACGCTAAAACCTTCCTTAGTGTTGAAGGGAACTGAAGATTAGTCAGCATATTGCTTAGTGTAGCTTTAGCACAGATTTAATGGGGCTGAGTTGGTGTCAAACGGTAATTGCATCTTATTTTATGTCGGTTCTGAATCAGTTTGGAATCAATTTTTCAGTTTGGAGTTTTAAAGATAGCACATTGTTAAAACAACTTTATATTTCCAGGTAGATTTTTGCGTCAACTGCCTAAAATTAAATCTTTATTTCATCATAAGATTTTATAAATTAACATTACAAGCATTTGTTAGAGAATTTTAATTACATTTTATTTGATTTATTTATTCGAGCTGATGTGCAGGTTAGAACATAGCACCTCAACTCACATTATCCTGTAGCCATCTTATGTTTTTTATTTCTCAACCACAGCCCAACTTCAGAAAAGAAACATACACGTGAAAAGTGTTGTTTACTGAGATGTAAAACTAAAATGACTTATTTATTCTTTGTGGTATTGAATATTTTCTTCATGTGGCATTTTTTCAACCTAAATGTTCAATTTACAATCCACAAACAAGCAAACTAGCTGTTGTTGATGTAGTTTTGTCAGCTCTGTCATTGTGTGCCCTCCCTGCTGCCTTATGGTCATTTACTCCTCCTGCAGCTTAAGTCTGTGCGGAAAGAGTATTCAGCCTGCTAAAGTAAAGTTGACAGAGGCGACAAAAAATGCAGACCAGCTAAACCAGATGGCCTCATACCTCAAGGTTTTCTATTTTAATTTGTCTCACATTCAACCCAGCAGCACAGTTTAGGAGAAAGACGGACTTCAAAGTGTGACTAATAAATTAACAGGGCCTTTTCCCCCATGGCGCAGACAGGACGCCAGAAAGGAAAGGAATATAGCAAAAGTCACCAGACAGAATTGTTTAAAATCAAACCTGAGCACCAGAGAGAGCGCCACTGGGTTCCTGTAGCACAGCCATTTGGAAAGCCTTATGATAAAATCCAGAACATTACTCAGTTTGTACTTTTGACTATTTCTTTGTGTTATTTGCAAATATTTTTTGAAGTATAATGATTAAGATGTGCACTGCACTGTGCTCAACTTGTCAGTTTTCTGCTTCCAATATGTCAGTTGGGAGCATGTATATTAAAATATGACTTGTAAAGATAAATCCATTTTGAATGGCTGTGAAAGAACTGATGTGATGTATTTAATGGTGACAGTGACCAGAGCCTATCACCACCTGAATTTTCATGAGGAGCCATTTCTAAATGCCTTCTTGGATAGACTCAGAGCTGGACTGGAAGGGATATTTGTCTCTGAGCTAAATGCTCTGTCCCTGTTTGAAATGAATGCTGAAATATTTTGTGCACTCTCTCACCTTCCCAGTGTGACACCTACAGTATTGTAGAATATGGGCTGTTTGCAGCATCTGCAATCAGCAGTCACAGAAAAAACAAAAGGTTTTCCCAACAAAAAAAAAAAAAAAAAAAAAAAGACATTATTCTATCTATCTCCTAAATTCTTGTAAAGTTTCAGATAGGATTCTTTGTGCTCTCAACCACGAACCCTGGGCAAAATGTAAAGATAAAATCATGTCTGTCATTTTGGTCTGGGTGAAAGCAGGGCCTTTAACCACGGTGGTGGGGCGGCCACTCCTTTGGGCGGGGTGGCAGAGATGACCTCTGCTTGGTTGGAAGGCCAGAATAGCATCTGTACTCTGACAGTGTGTCATTACACACTATATTTACATAAAACGCAAAAGCCGGGGTGGTAGGTCACGACATGAGGCTATGGGGGGTGAAGATGCTCCAGCGCATGTCAAACCATAGATTACACATAGAACCAGAGGTTGCTGGTGATTATAGAACTGCTCAGCCTGTAATGTGGCCCACTGTGCACTATAATGGCTGCCGGGGCATGTTTTACAGCATCATTACACATGCGTAGGATTGCCATGATTGTTTATTGGGTTTTTGGTTCTTTGCTTGTTTGTTTTTTAGTGAATCAGCAGTACACCATATCGCATCCCACAGCTTTTGACAGTTTAGATTTACAGTACATTACCAAATATACAAACACGCCTGCAGTAATGTTTGTTGGTACAAAAATCACCTTGCATTAGCATTGCATAGAAACAGCAGCCTGCTGTGTCCAAAAGTGCCAGTGGTGAGAGCGAACCAAAACAATGAAGCTGAACAATGAGCTGAAACGTGTTGTGTCTTATGATGGGGATGCTCAGCATTTGTCATTTAAATTCAGTCCCTTCTAATGCATTAAATTCTGTTTCAGTGAAAAGATTGTTGTGCGTTAGTGATACAAATCCTGCCCATGGGAGCAGAAATAAAACCTGTTCATATTACATATTAAAACATACTTTCAGTTTACTGCCTATAATCTACTGCTCTTATATGTGTATTGGCAAAACAGAGACTCCAGTGTTTGCCTGCTAAAATCACAGGGGACGGATGGAGAACACTGGCTGTTTTTGTTCCATTTATCCAAAGCTTCAATACCCCATCAAACATTTACCTTCAAGCAGTGTGCTTACACAAGCTCATGCACACATACACACACATAAAGCGTGTACTGTAAGTTAGTTTACTATTGTCATAACACTGACAGAGCTCACTGCACTGCATATACTGTTTAGGTTTCCAAGCTATGGTCCACTGCCTGTTTAAACCCAAGCACAGCCCTCACAACAGTGATAAAACACAAAACACAACACATGTACATCTGCATGTCTGACAGTGATTTTCCTCTCACACAAATGCTGGATATTATAAATCTTATTTTCGTCGGCATCATCAGCGTACATTCCCTAAAAAGAAGAAAAGTCAGGAAAGGGTTAGGTCTTAATTCTGCCTGTCGGGGCTGACAATTGGTTGCTTGGTTCGGGGCTGGGAGGTGAGACAAAAACACTCTTGGTGCAGCGGAGGTAATTTTGCTTGGTTGTAGGCTGACGGGGTGTTTGTGCACCAGTGACATCCTGTTAGACACAGTCTCATCTGATGTACATAAGTGGTGCTAATTTATGTGCCACTGAAATAATTTCCAGCGCAGCATGCCAGGCTCACACACTTACACCCTCCACGGCAAACAGCAAGTCTGTTACTAAGTCATGGATGACACTTTGTATCCCACTAAACAAGGGCCACATTTCAATTCATTATAGTCTGTGAAAGTTGATACAACACAAATGTGTACCATCTGTTCAAGTCTGACTGTGAGGGGGAGAATGATGTTTGTAATAGTCTAGCTCAGATTTGACTTTTTTAGACCCAAAAGGGTTTTGTTGGAGGAAACATCATCGTTATCTGTGAGATTATGACATCATTGGTGGCAAAGGAAACATTTAGTTCTATATTTGCACTGTTTTCTTGGGGACAGAATATTTATGTACTGTTCCTGCAAAGGAAAACATGCTGCTTACTTCTTGAAAGGCACCTTTTCAAGCAAAGCTGCTTAGAGTTACCTTAATGTTATTTCCTCTCCCCTTTCACTGGATCCATCTTTTAAACGTACCCATTAGAGAAAGGAGAACTGAGGATACTAAAGCCAGTCAATGCTGTTGGGAGTCTGTGTGGAAAAAAGACATCACAAGAAAGATGAAGAAAACGTTCAACAAGAGGCCTGCACTGGCCTCTGTCCTCACATTGACCAGAAGATGACTGTTCAGGTCAGTATCTGGAATTATGGAGCTGGCGTCTGACAATTTTGAGAACCAAAATTTGATGAGCATGCTTCTTTTTGTGCCGCAGTTGGCTGCCTGTTGGTGACATAACTTAAAATATCGTATAAAGATTAACGATCAAGAATATTCAGTGTGTTTCTAAATAGAACTGCAATGCCAAATTGGTTAGAAACCAGAGCTTGAGAGAAACAGTGGCCAAAACTACAGTAGGTATAGTGAGTTTTCTAGTTACAAATGATGAAAACTAAAATATATTCAGTGAGGAACTGGACAAGATTCCGTTGACAGGTAGATTCAAAACTGGATTCAGTTGCGAAAAAAAAGTATCTGGGAGCAATAGATGGAGTCTCTATGTTACTTTCAGCACATTCACCCGCTGGGCAGAGCCAGAGTTGACATTTTTCACATTCTGCATATGGTGCTTTAAATCTGAAACTGTCAGTCTGTTTTTCTTAAATTTCCATCACTACTCCCACAATTTTTTACGGTGCAGATAAGCACTATTTCACCTTTGGGTGACTGTTAAGTGGAGGTCAGTGAAATGATAGGGGTAAATCCCTCTTAAAGCTGGTTTATACTTTGGTATCAGTTTGAATTCTGGGTCAGAGTATGAATGCTGGTGTTTCTGCCATTTTTTAACGATATTATCCTTATACAGTTTTCCTCTGTGCACTATCTGCTGTATGTGGTCAGCTGCTGCCGACTCTGCTAAGCAGCTGGTTGGAGAGACGTTCAAGATAGGTATGAGTGCGGATGTGCTTGATTAACTGGATCCACTATGCTTCATCTCAATCCAACACTTTGATGTCCATCTGTGTTAATGCTCACACTGAGGAGAACAAGCGTAAACCATTCATATTACTCTTCACAAAATGTTTTGATTTCAGCTGCACGTTCAAGATTAACGTTTATAGAAAGCTGCATCTTTCTGCATTCCAGAAGATAAAGAGCTTCCTCAGGGAAACTGATTCATTCCAGTTCAGACATTATCTACAAAAGGGGAAAAGGTGGGAGAAAGTTTCATTTACATTAGGATTAAAACCATCCCTCTTCTTTTGCATTATCTTCTGTAAGTCATGTGCAGCTGTAGTAGCTCCAGACAGCAGTGTTCTCACACTCTAGATATTTTATGACAAATTTTAACAACACCCAGCACTCATCACTACATGTGCAAATTGCAGTGGCTCTTTTACTAATCTGTTAACACGGCTTGATATCAACACATGGCTCTTGGTTAGCTTTTGTGTCAAGCTCATAAATATGCTGTTATGTTGTTGCTGTTTTTTTTTTTTTTTTTGGCTTCATCAATCTCCACAGTTTGAACATGCCACTCAGGACTTGTGGCATGGCTTCCATTCTTCAGCCCTTGTAGACACAGAGCACTTAATCCACTCTTGGTTCCCAGATGTGTCAGATGTGCCGTTGAGCAGCGGTGCTGAAGGATCTCAAGGAACACTATTTTGCAGGGAGGGAAGAGAGGAGTCATCTGAGTTCAGTGAGAGGGGAATGTGTGAACAGTAAAACACCACCTTCCTAGAGGCTGAGTCAGAGCACGTCTATCTGAGCTGGGAGTGAGGCAAGAGTGAGAGGGGCCGGTGAAGTGATGGCATGTGACTGACCCCTGACACCGCTGAGATTACACTGGAGGAATAAATCAAATTATTACCCTTCTGCTACTATTCACAGACAAAAACTACAAGCCAGAGAAAAAAACTGCAGACTAGTGTGCTTTTATTGTCTGAGTTGCTGAGATTATGGCTGTATTCCAACTGTAGTAGATATATATATTTCTGGATGAGAAAACTTCCAAATATTTGCTGACATATTCAGTGACCGAAAGGGCACGATCCCAGATACAGGCGGGCGAAAGTAGATATTTCAGCAGGGAGGGCGCGGG
>NW_018128142.1:456260-484747 GCF_001952655.1 Monopterus albus | reverse complement strand
CCCCCGGAGGAGCTGGAGGAAGTGTCTAGGGAGAGGGAAGTCTGGGCATCTTTGCTTAGACTGCTGCCCCCGCGACCCGGTCCCGGATAAGCGGAAGAAAATGGATGGATGGATGGATATTTTAGTTAGAAAGTTGAAACATTCACAGAGTTTGAGGTTTTCCTTCTTACTTTGGTGATTCAGTTTACCTGAACAAAATTTTAGAGCCCAGACATACCAGGGTATGCTCCTGCTCCAAATCTCTTTTATACACAGTACCAACTTTCCTCAGAGGCATGTCATATGAATTTGATTGTGGCGCATGTGTAGGTCCAGCTAAATGAAATTTCACAGACATAATTTTCCTCATAATCTACTTATATAATATTTCATGATACATGATAGCATAAGATTTTTTCCCCTTTGTTTGTGAATGTGACACTCAAGAATATTACAACATGGCAAAAAATATTCATCTCACGACACATTTTTTTTGTCTGTTGGGATTAATAAGCCTTTAATGATGCACTGCTCAATATTTTTATATTAACAATGAATCAGATGACTGTGTGTAATGTGACCTTTATCATTTATAGTGAAAATCCCACAGAGAATTTCCAGCCAACTCCACAGTTCCCCTGCACATCTACAGAGCACTGCTGAATTTAAGCTCATTGTTTTGGTTTTAGGAACAACAAGCTAACCTTTTAAGGCATTCACATTTACCTGAGGTGTTAGTTTGGACCAAAATACAGCTAGCAGAGTGAATATTGGACTTGCAGGTGAATGCATGTTAATGGTGCTCAGTATCTTCTGGATAAGTAAGTATGAACTGTTTGCTAACATGGTCACTAGAAAATATAATGATGCAATAAATAATTAATACTGCTTTCAAATTATAAAAATTATCAGAATTTATAGGCAGGGTGAAAGGTTAACGTCAACTAGAACCAGGTCACATTGTTGAGGTGGCTAATATGCAGACCTGGCCATGTAAATCAAACCCTTGTAAAACAAGAGGAACTACTGTTTTGTCCAATTTTCTAAAGGCAGAGACTCACCAGGTCAACATGAGAGAAATAGCAGCGACAAATGCCGACCTCTTTGTCACCTCAAGTTGGCTTTGTCTGGGCTGGTTGAGCTGAAAAAGTGGCACTTGAACACACCACACAGACTACAGGTTCTGTGCCTGCATGAGAGACCTAACTCCCCCTCCCAGGACGTGGTGGTGTCTGTTTTCGCCATTCAGAAAGGGAAAGAAGAAGAGCTAGAATGCAGAAGTATAAGCTATAAACAAAACACTTCTCATTCAAACAGCTGCTGTTTATAGGGGCTTCTAATCAAGAATGTCTGACTTGAAGGTACAAATGACACTGGTGTTCTCTGCCCTTGGTCTTTTGGTTGCGAAAGAAGAAAGGAGGTTGTGGAGGCAAAAAACAAGGAGAAACTGCACTAAATGGGTGAAATCATGGATACTACAGTGACAGGCTCAAGGGCTTTCTTGGACGATTCTCTTCTTGTGCACTGATTCACTAAGCTGAACAGCCAGAGTGGTCTCTCTCTCTCTCTCACCAACGAGGTCTGACTGCTGACAAAGCCGACTCGTGCCAATGGTGCACAACACACAGGGAAGACGAGTGCTGACAGATGCTCACTGACAGTCCGACGATGGCTGCTTTCAAAATCACTAATAGCTCAGTCATATTTTCACAGCTTGTGACCAAACCACTGACTCCTGTCACTGCTGTGTTCCTCTGTCAATAAAAAAAGCACAAAAAGTGACCTTTCCAATTATAGCCCCATGTCAGAAAAAGTTGGGATGGTATGTAAAATCAAAATGAAAACATAACATAGTGATCTGTAAATCATTTGTGTCCTGTATGACATTGAAAACAATACAGCAACACATTATCTGATGACCACAACACATTCCAAAAAAGGTTAGGACAGTTGCATTTCAGGGCCAATAATGAGGCAAAACAATGAAATGATGATTCTACTTGAAACAGGTGGTGTCAACAGGTGACTGCATCATGATTTGGTACAACAGTGACATCCAGGAAAGGCCGAGCCCTTTAGGAGCAAAGATGGGCCGAGGACCGCCAGTTTGCCAACATATGCATAAGAAAATTTTTGAAACGTTTAAAAACATCCATCAATTATCTATAAAGCTTATTCCTGAATAGGGTCGCTGGGGGCTGGAGCCAATCCCAGCTGACATTGGGCAAGAGGCAGTGTATACCCTCGACGGGTCCCAAGTCTATCACAGTGCTGACAAGTAGACTAACAACCATACACACTCACACTTGCTCCTATGTCTCTTTTGGAATAGACACTGTGTGCTCTGGACCAAAGACAAAAAGAACCATCCAGACTGTTACCAGCATCAGGTCCAAAAACCAGGGCCTGTCATGGTCTGGGGTTGTGTCAGTGCCCTTCACAAAGGTAGCTTACACTTCTGTGATGGCTCCATTGATGCTGAAAAATACACAGAGATGTTGGAGCAACATATGCTGCCTTCAAGACGACATCTCTTCCAGGGACGCCCATGCATATTTCAACAAGACAATGCAAAACCTCATACTGCACATTACCAAGGCCTGGCTGTGGAGGAGAAGGGTACGAGTGCTGGACTGGCCTGTCTGCAGGCCCGACCTGTCCCCAACAGAGAATGTGTGGCATATTTTGAAACGCAAATTGTATCAACAAAGACCTGGGACTGTTCTGCACCTTAAGACTTGTTTGCAGGAAGAATGGGACAAAATGACACCTGACCCATTTAATCACTTGGTGTCCTCAGTCCTTTAAGTGTTGTGAAAAGGAACGGCAACTGTGGTAAATGTGTTGTAGGCATCAGATTTAAAATGAGTGTTTATTTTGAAGAAACAATAAAGAATAAAACTGATGAGACATCACATCATATAATGTGCTGCAGTGTTGTTTTCAGTGTAATACAGGACACATGATTTACAAATTATTATTTTCAGTCTTAATTTTCATTTTACAAACTGCCCTAACTTTTTCTGATTTGGGGTTGTATATTTGCAATTTTCTCCATGACTTTTGTGTCTTAATGTTTATAATTTTCCATTTGGAAGCTTTGCTTTTGTTTTGGTATATTTAGCCATCCCTTGCCCTGGGCTCAGTGCCCCCTTGACAGACAGTCTCTAATTAGCACGGCAGAAATACATATTTAGAGCTGTGTGGCTTTGGACATTCCCTTTAGTTAAGTCACCAGGGAGAACAATGAGGGAAACAATGGCTGCCTGCAGCAAGCAAGCTCTTCACAGCACTGACTCAGTGCAAATCTTTTCAGTGTGACAGTCCAGTTCAAATTGGGATACTGTAAAACAATCTGCATAAACTTAAAGCTAGTTTAGTTTCTCCAATGACAAGGAGTTGATTGTTGTGCTACAAGGTTTTACACACAGTATGAATAGCTGTGGTACCATGTCTGGTAAGGATTTAGATTAAGCAAATATTTTGGCACATTCGTTATATAAATTATAAAGAATCATAGAGTAGCTTAAATGATGAATATTTTGGCTGCTAGTAATAAGACAAGTGTTTGTTCTCCCCAGTCATGGGTGACATTAGTAATTTAAGGCATAATAATAGTCATTTTGGGAACAAACCATTTTAATCTCCCTGTGGCAGTGTTGATAAGAGGAAACTGTGTCTTAATACAGATAGCTGTTTTGGGTTTGTGTCCTACACAAAGGCAGGCATGAGCAGGAAGTGTGGGTGCGGCTAGCAGACATTTCCCTTGGCTCCCCAATGAGGCTCCTTTAAAAGCAAAACTTGATTTAAAGCCTATACATTCATTTGTCAACAGTTCACAAAGCAGTAAGGGACTCCGCTTCAACGGCACCATAGTTTTAGGAATTAATTTATATAGTTTTAATTTTCATGAAAACCGTATGGCAGCCATGCAGTAAATGATACCTCGGATAGAGCCAAGATTTCATCTCGTTTCACATGAATTACTCCATTAAGTAGAAAAATTGTTATACTGGTTTTATAAAGATGATGATGATGATAATAATAATAATGTGCTTTTTCTGTGTGTAAATAGACATACGAATAAAGAAATCTGCATGAGAAGCTAACTGTCTGGGAGTCAACATGTCCTCCAGTCATTTAAAATTACTCAGATTAAACTTTCTCATGTCCATCCATCCATTACCTATACTACTTATCCTGAACAGGGTCACAGGGGCTGGAGCCAATTCCAGCTGACACTGGGTGAGAGGCAGGGTCCACCCCGGATAGCTCCCCAGTCTATCACAGGGCTGACATGTAGACAAACAACCACAGACACCCACACTCACTCCTACCGGCAATTTAGAGTCTCCAGTCAACCTAAGCTGCATGTCTTTGGACTGTGGGAGGACACCAGAGTACCTGGAGAGAACCCATGCAGGCACAGGGAGAACATGCAAACTCTGCACAGAAAGGCACCAGGTCTTTCCTACTATACCCATCATCTAAGTTTAGTGTGTTAGCATGCTAACATTTGCTAATCATAGCCCATCAAAAAGCACAGCGGAGGCTGATAGGAACATTTAAAGGTATTTTGGTCATAAGCCAAAGGATCTGTCAAATAAACACTTGGACCTGATAATGACACTGAATGATAAGTAAAGAGATAGTTTAAAAATAAACTGCTCATGGCCAAAGAAGGCACAAGATGATGTTCAGCCCCAGACAACAAAAAAGTGGTTTTGTATACATCAAGCACCTTTAAAATCAATGGAATGCAATCCTATATGATAAAACCAAAGAAAGGGTTAATCTTCTCACCTGGAGATAGACAGCGGTCCTGAACTTTTAATTTAAACAGGAATAGAATTGATCACTGTTTGGGCCATTCATTTTTCATCTAAGAAAGAAAGTTTTTAAAACAAAAACTGTGGCATTTCCCCCACAGTTCTTTATTTTTGGTCAAATTGAAACAGTCCACTTCATTCCAAGTTTTTATCTTTACTGTCCGTTGGCTGCCACTCAGTCTACATATGTTTTCAACCCTGACTGAATGAATTTGTCTGTGCTGACCTGCTGCCATGATACTCTCCTGTGTTCCCCATCACTCAGCAGATAGCCAGATGTGGAGGTGTAAACATGCTGGTAATTAGGCCAGAACTTGCTCTGATCTTCTTTCAAAGGCGCTGACTCGCTACAGACACGCCCTCTCTCTCTCTCCATAGCCCCTGCCAGCCAGCCGCTGACAAACCATACACCCAGGGCAAATCCTTGAGGAAATAGCCATGAACCCCACAGACACACAAACGTGTGGTCATTTATATGACTGCACTTGTGAGAACCTACCTCTGATTATTCCTTCATCCCAAACTGTTACATTATTCTACCTCTAAACCCATGGGTATCCCTTAGGTTGTAAAACCCTCAATGATATTGTTATTATAAGAAATTATGAGACTGAATCTGTAACTGCAAATTAGAAGTGAAAATGAAAAAAGAAATCCGACAGCTAAATTTTTGTGCCTGATGTCAATGTTTTTTCCGTGCAGACACATAGTGCCGGGGCTCCAGGAAAGGAAATGTTGCTCTGTTTGTCTGGCATTCAGCTGGTTTATTGTTCCTTCTCAGTCTGAGATGACTATGCTGAGTCCGTGACTTTTTGAGCATGCATAAGCAGCCACACATGTTAACAGTAAGCTCAAAGCGCAGCTTAGCCTGTAGTGCAGCTGAGAAAGAACATCTGATTTTGTTTTGGTAACAGACTCAGACTTGTTTGATTTTTGTTTGCTTGTTTGTTTTTGTGCCTTAAATATCAAAGTTAGCGATGTTGTCTCTCCGCAGTTAATATGCCCAAAACTAATTGGCAAATGATGCTCTTCTTTATTCTTCATGCTGAACTAATTTACTATACTAATATTATTTTAGCACCATGCTAAAGTGTGCTAGCTAAACATAAAGGATTCAAGATCGTAACCAACATTTAATATACAAGCATCACTCAGAATAATGCTAATCCTGTTGCCTTTACTGTGGCACCACCATCATGCCAGATGTTATTTCCATTTTCCATACAAATGGTTAAAAAAAGATTCTTAATCTATCCAACAGTATTGCAGCATAATGTGTTATTTCTGGACACATATTGGACACAGACTTTGTATACTATTGGCCTAATTCACATCAGAAACTATTATACTGTCTTCTCATCAACAAACAATACAGCACTGTAGGACTGGAGCACACTGATAGATTTACTGCTTTTAATGGTTCAAACAAATTAGAAGCACCTGATTCAGCTGCATGTTGCTGGAAGACGTGCAGAGAACACCTTTTTTATACAATACTGTTTTGTGTCTGTTGTAATGACAAATAGAGCCTATTTCTAAGTGTAATTTTACCCTCAGCTGCAAATATACCGGTCCACTACTTGCTCCAGGTGAGGACAGAAGTAGAACACATACTCTACATACTGTACAGCATGCTGATAAAGCCCCTTGAGGAGTGGAATTCAGCGACACCTCAGGGTGTTTGTGTCAGGGCCGAGGGGTAAACGAGCACTTAGAATTCATAAATAATAAAATGAACAAGAATGCTAAATATCTAACAACACCTAGTTTAGAGAGACTAAGGTCTCACAAAATTCAGGTTCAGAAGAATATTGGGACAATACAAAAAGCTTGAAACTGTTGAGAATGATTTAATTCAGTAGTTTAAAATGTGGCAATTAATACAAGTAAACTAAAAATCCTAATACCAGGAAATTAAAGTATCAGTTTAAAAAAGAAAGAAAGAAATATAATAATAACAATGTTTAAAGGACAAAAGTTATGAATTAAAAGTTCTGTAACTAAAATGCCAAAAGCAGTGCTGGTCCACCAGTGTTGTCTCCTTGGCTAGTTCCTGAACTCTTCTGGGATGCTTTCCTCTTTTATCATGGGTCTACCTGACCTCTGCAGGAAGCATAAAGAAGAATACTGCCAGTGAGAAGTTCTAAAATCTGTAGCCAATAAAGCCATCTGCACACCAGAGTACTGTCCACGGCCAGAGCTACTCACACAAATGAGTGCAGCTCCACAGTCTGCCCGTCCTCTGTGTCACGCTGTATGCTTTCCCTTACGGTGGCTGGCTCGTCTACTGGACCACTGTGCCTCTTTCTTCTCTGTTTCGTCTTCGACTTCGGTGGTGCAAGACTTCCTCCCAGCCACATGTATTCTTCCTGGGTTGGCTATATAAAAAAGTAAATGCTTGACCAGGTACAGATACTGGGTATGAGAATGTCATCTAAGGTCCAGCAGGAAAAACGTGCAGTATAAAAATACAAGTAATGAATAACATACAACCAGAACTAATAATTTTGCAGTGTGACATCTCCCCTAACCAGTACACCACTCCTGACATAGCTCAGTGTCTCTGGAGTTGCTTTCAAGTTGTATTGATTGCTATTAATATGTCTTGAATGAGAAGAGTTTGTTTAAGATTCTACATGGGAGATAGTATGAAACTGGCTGAACAGGCAAAGGGGAGCTCATCTGTTCAGTGCTCTTTGTGATGAAAAAGCAAAGAAGGAAAAATAAAGGAACGTATGAATGTTAATTTACATTGAAAGCAGGACCAGGGTTGGGTTGTTGCAAACATTTGGGTCCACTTTTGAAATCACAGATGTAACGTTCTCAGGTTTCCAACACTGGCAGAGAGCTGGCTGTGATGACAAATGTTAACCGGACTGAATGAGATCATTCAAATGTATTCTGTGTTATGGAGAATAACCGGACTGAATGAGATCATTCAAATTTCAATGTATTCTGTGTTATGGAGACGGTTAGCTCGGACTCCTTCAGACTCTGCTTTAAAGTAGTAATGCATGGCATTTTCATTATCTATGTACAATCAGTATAACACACACCATTCCATTTACCTCTAGCTAATTAGCTTATAGAACTGAGCATGGTATCGTTTCAGGACAACAACAAGTGCTGCATGTGAAGTGAGGCTTTATAATAAGACACACTTTGCTTAGAAGAGTGCTTCCCCAGTGCTAACTCTAAAGCTCTAATATTTACATGTGTGGATGCCTGCTCTTAGCTGGCTTGCTCAGAAATCACCTGGGTTGTGTTTAAAATTTAGGTTTGCAAAACTGCTGGTGTCACCGTGAGTACGGGACACCTGGAGTGCCGCTGGCTTCTTCTGGTGGTCGGTAAATACTACTGAACGTATATATAAATAAAATTGATTTTACTAGTGTAAATGTCCTCCACAGCAACTTTGTTTCACATTGTCGTAGCTTGCTGTAAGTCAAGCTTGTTGTCATGGTGGCTACACTCAGTGTCATAGTGGCACTTTTATATTGTTACGCCTGAAGCCAGGCATGTGCGTTCTATTGCTGTTCACCTGCTGCACAACCTCCTCCCATGTGTGATTTCCTTGAAAGGCTACTGGCCTCATTCTCTACATTTTTTTAAGTTCACCTTTATTCATCGTCAGTTTGATCCTCTTGCTTATGCTGAGAATGGTTCTTCTGAAGTTGTGCTATTATGTTTATTCACAGTAACTGAGGTCCCTTCTATTCACACTTATTGTGTCATGACTGGAACATCTGTCTCCTCTGTCCGACTTTCAATTTATTCATGTTTCCCTTTGTATTTGTATGTTTATCCACCCACTCGCCAGGGTTACTTTCACTGACGGCTGTTTCTCATCTCCACATAACCTGTTTGACACAAAGCTAAATACAGCTGAGCCACTCTGCATTTTTACCCGTTCTTTGTCTGTGTGCTGTCTCCTCTGTCCTTTGCTGGTCTTCAAGCCTCCGCTAAAGGTGTATTTTATCTTACAGAATATTAGGTACTTACAGTGATTTTGATCAAAGCACAAAACACCAAATGTTCTGCAGGTTTTTCATTTTTAAATCTGAAAGTCTGTTTACTTGATGACACACGTTTGATTTCCACTTTTTCTTACATGCAGTCACATTCTGTACATAAGCAGGGACCACACACAACAACACACATTTAAAATGAATGTGCATGTGCCCTCTGATTGATAGTTTTTCCTTCAATCTTTTCTTTGTGGTGACATCAGTGCTTTCCCAGTAAAGATCTTATGCCTCTTCACAGAATCTGATATCCCAAAGTACTGTACTCATAAAAGAGAGGAAAGAAAAATACAGCCTTCATATATTCTCAGAACTCAACCATTACCACCAACTGAGAGGGTAATCTGAAAATACTTTTTAGCATACTGTATGATTTAGTTTTATAGTGTTTTTCCCTGACTTTCCCATAGATTTGGTCTGTGCCTCCCTCACTGAAAACTCAAGTTTCCCTTTACTGATTTTCATCACATTCCAGCAAACTGCAAGCAGCTGACCTAATTAAAAGCACAGGTAAAATCCAGGAAATAACCCAGTACTGTACAATAGTTTTGTTATGACTTGGATGTGTACTCTGATCCTTCCAGCTGGAGCAGCAGAAGAGTCCTTCATCAGCTCACTCAGTAAAACCTACAATTTAACATCAAATACCAACAAGATGATCAACCTGTGAGTCCACAGATTAAAGAAAGAAGCCGAGGTAAATTTGACACCACAGATGCCAAATCTGTGCCTTACTGTATAAATTGTCTTCATTTTCAGGATGATTCTTATCAAAGTGTCATTGTTGCATTTTTTTAAACTGGCAGTCCTTTGTGTGAAATCAGTCTCCAGTCTCTCCTATGACAGCCACGTTTTCTAAAATGAAACCAGTTTTCAGACCCGGATCATATGTATGACATTTAGGTCAGATTAAAAGCTGCAGCAGGTACAGTGTCTTGACTTCCTCTGTGCCATTCAGTCCTATTATTCATAGCCTGTGAGACAGTACTACTATCTCCTGCTTTCAGGTCCCACAACAAGTGGTTCGCCCTGACATCAGTTGAAGGAAAATATGAAGACAGTATTTTACTTTGCTTTGCTGTTATTTTACTGAGTATTGCGCTGTGGCCCTGGATTGTTAATTCACAGATGTTTGGAGATGAACTGCAGCCATTACCACCACACTTATCTTTGGCCTGTGGACTCTGCGGATTGCTCACCCCTGTGTGTTTCTCATTATCAGGCCTTGAACAGGACCACTCTGTTGTAGTACTTTGCATGTATGCTACAGGACATGTCCCTATGTGACCTCAGCAATACAAGGCAATAGGACTTTAAAGGGTATGGCATTGATGTAATTACACATCTGTGTTCTGCTTTCATCCTTAATTTTAATTTTTGCCATGTAAAATATTTACTTAGGTCGCCCATAATGACAGTGTGTCTGGCATAGTCCTGCACGCAGCCTGCCATGTCTACCATACTGTATTTACCTCCACAAATGGAGTAAAGACTCATCTGTGTGTTGTAACTGGCTCGTCACTTTTCAAGATGGTTGGATGCCTGGAACCATCACAGCATTATATAGCGAGAGGTTTTGATGTTATCATGCCTCCTTCAGAGAATGTACCCTATCATTTCACCCCATTCCCATGACTATATCATGTGAAACTGCATATAACTCCATGTCCTGTTTTTCACTGTACTATATGTAACAACTACACGCTACATCCTCTGTATATTATACTTGTCATATGAGGCATGAAGGTCCAACAAGAAAAACGCCCATGTTTTAGTGTAATAACCTGCCCCAAATGGGCCTGGACAGTGCCTGCAGTAGCATTTCCCACACACAAGATTGGAAATGGATACTGGGCCATAGAACTTACTTGGTCCTCTGGATACAATCAAGTATGCAGGCAGCTGCCCAGCTATGGCAAAACCTCAAGTGCCATATCACCCTGTGTGTTCCTTGTTCCATCTGTGTTGTCCCGTCTGATCCAGACGGACATCTGCGCCTCCACTGTCTCTATGATTTCAACCTCAGAATTTGACCATAAATTGGATTCCTATATGAAGGGAACGTACACCCCATGCTGATGTAACCCCTAATTACATTTGATGCTTTTCCATGGATTCTGACCAGAAACTTGCTCTGCAGACTTTACAGAAGGATTGTATGTAGAGGGTAACAACATTCTTTGCCACAGCAAATATATTCCAATCTTTTAAAGGAATATTCCTAACAAATGCAACTTGATGATATGATTTTGGTTGCTCATGATCATCTATCATGTTGCACCAGACTTGATTTTAAACTTATAGCCGTCTTATCAGCATGTGTTCATGTCCTCTTTATTATCATCTACAACACTGTCCCAAAAACAGAGGTTAGAAAGCTCAAAGCCATTAAAGTTTTCAGTTTGAAAACATACTGAATGTATATTCTGTGGATTAAAAATGATCATTTTGTGTCCAGTAAATCAACATTTATATTTTTGTTCCCTTTTAAACATTTGTGTATTTTTTAAGGTTGCACTAGACAAATTCTAATACACCACATAATAACAGTCTGTTGTAATCTGTTATAAATGTCACTTACAGTGAAAATTGTTAAGCGACCCTGCAGTACCTTCCAGCTGTAGAGTATCTTTCACTCTTCCGTGTTTAGTGTCTTTCAGCTCATCGTTTTGGTTTAACAGCCCACAACTTTCACATTTTCACAGCTCTAATAAACCTCACTTACTGCCGCAGCAGGCAGCTGCTTTCATAACAACACAAAACGAATGTAGCTACTTGCCAAGCACCAAATGACTGACAGCAGTTGCCAACAAGCTGGTGAACACAGTGGAGCATTTAGCAGCTAAAGAGCCAGGTATTTCCCTGAGGAGTTGGAGTAAACTAAAACAGCAATAAACAATAGTTTCAACACCTTTGCTGCTTGGACCCCTCTGTGTCACTGTATGTTCAACTGTTTGCTAATGTTTGCCTTAGCAACTTTGTGAGGTGATAATATGCCAGTGGTGAGTTTACAGCTTTCTCCACTGCCCTGAAGTGGCTAAAAGAGAATTTAATTCTGCTTGAAGCTGTTTTTCTGATTCACAACAAGAACCAGAAATATACAGTATAGCCCTTTTCAGTCATGGGATACAAAACACTGCTGGCTCATCAGTCTGGTGGCCTTCTGTCTTTCAGGTGTAGGTCACAGTAATGTTTACATTAATGTTCCTCACAGCATCATGTAGACATAATGTATCCATGACTGTGATGGTGAGAGCCACAGTATGTATGCGCCAGGTTGTCATAACCTTTTGCGTGCCTACCTGTAAATACAACTGCAGTTCAAACTTGTGTGGTGTTCAAAGTTAAAAGGTCTAACCTAGTAAGATTGCCACCAGGGTGCTGACAGGGACATGAAGCCAACACCTTCAGATGCCATCAGAATACTGGAACGGAGTGCACGTCTGAAAGGGTCTTTTCTGTCAAAACCTTCATCACTGACATAAATGGACTTTAGTTAGTGTGAAGATATAAATACTAAATTCCAGTTGTCAATCTGAGAAGCTCTTCCTCCATATAAAGCAATACATCTAATCACAACAGTAAAATCAAAAGAGCACAATTAAGTGTTACATAAAATAAAGCCAGGCTTTAAAAATAAGGCCTGAGAACATTTCTGCCTTTAGTTCAGCCTCCAGGCAGATGTTCTTTTTTGGCCATGTTACATTTTCAGTCTGGATTTTTGCCTTATGGCACCACCACAGCCTCTCCAGGGGCCAGGCTTGCTAGTGTGTGGCCTGTCCCTGTGGTTCATGCCCATAAACAGATGTCACAAGGGCTGATCTTCGGCTTACAGCAATTACCTGTGGATCGTTTGTCTGTGGCACAACCAGCATATTTTAATTCCTGTCACTTGACCTTTGACTCCCTGAGTGATGTCTTGTGTTTCTAGCAGTGCTCTGTATGCTGACTGATTTCGTCAATGTCTTGAATTCGTGACGTCATTATGTGAGTCACAGGAGTGGGGACGGTTTAGGACATGGAAAGAGGAGCACTCTGAGTTTCAAGGTAATCAGATGTTTCAGGCACAATGGAGGCTTATTCATTGTTCAGATCATAATTAAGATTAAATATTTTTTAAATCAAAATGCATGCTTGGCAAAATTGGTCCTTTAACCTTGTGTTCATTCATTAATTTCAGTTTTATGGTGGAGACGAAAACAGGTTGTTAACATACTTTTAATCAGGATCTCCTTATATTAAACTGCTTTTTTATTGATTTCCCGGCATTTATTTTTAGTAGATGCACTGTCATTTGTTTTTCATTTTTAGGCATTATATGTAAAAGCATGTTTCAGAAATTGGTCTCTGGTTAAAACATGGCATTGGCGCAATGACTGAGGAAGCATGAGATTTCATGGCATTGCTCTCATGATCCATATGCTTTCACATGGTCTCGTTTTACCCACATGACTCTCATTCTCCAAGCTATGTGACACAGTCCTCTAAGCCTTTCATGTCTCTGTTGATCTTTGGTGCTAATATTTTACATTAAGTGAATAATGATTCTCCCACTGTGTGATGATATTGAGTTCTGCCTGTTCAAACTCTTACAGCTGATGTCAGATGACACAGGCCTTTCATGGCACCTGGTTGATATTTGCCAGATAAGACCTCAATATCTTTCTCCCCCAGCTCCTGTCTGTCAAATCAAATGAGGTATTTGCTGTGAATATTTCTCAAGTCACAGTACAATTAATACATATATAGTGCATAGAGAAGCATTTCTATATTATTCATACACCTAATGATCCCCTTTGTGTAATAGAAGCATTTAATATCAACTAATGAACTCTCTCTCTCTCTGCAGTGAAAGAAAGAGCACTGGTGGCTACAATGGAGATGAAACATCCAGAGAGTGTGACACACATGTGACAGAGCGGGTATCCAAACAAAAATAATGATGTGCTGGCCCAGGCAGAGGCAATGGAAAACAGCTTGTTCGGGTTAGACGCTGATCGGCGTGTGGGACCCATTGCAACCACAGCTGACAGTCGCACCGTTCACAGTATGACCATAAAGTAGCTTATCTATTCTCTCTGTCTCTGGTCTCCAGAGTGATAATCAAGCTCAGAGGACTAGCAATAAAAGCAGCGACAGTCTGAAGGTTTATGCATTGACAAAGTCAAAGCAGACAACAACAGGGCACAGTGAACAAGAGAATGCAGGTTCATTGTGGTATGAGTCATTCACAGTGTCTTTAGTACAATGCAGAGATAAGCATGGTACTTCATACTCATCATTTAAGTAAAAACAAACCAGACTTTTCACCATGTGGATCACATATTGTTTGACTTAAGACTTAAAACGACAGTCAAATGCTTTTTTTGAGTTTTAGTTTTTAGTTTCACCCAACCAACCATGCACTCTGTGCTAATGGTTTCAAGGCATACAGCATTTCAAAACCTGAAAGTGTATATCATTTATCCCGAAACACAGAAATATTGTTGTATAATTTTCTAAAGTTCCCAATGTGAGATCCAGATTCCAAAAACCTGCGTTTGTAGATAATTATATGATCAAAGCTGAGTCAGCCAAGCATTTTATTAACAGCAAGAGGCTTAATTCAGGTCAAAAGGCCTGGATGCCTGTTGGATAGGTGTACTGGAAAACTCAGGTTTGAGAAGGTGAGGAATTTATATCACATAGCATCATCTGGCAGGCATTTTAACGCTGCACCAACTTCAGTATTGGGTAAAGATTTTGTGGTCTCCCATTCACACATTCATGGTCTCACGACTCAAGAATGTGCAGGAGTGTTTTAGAGGTAGATTAGTGCATGTGAAGGAAGTCAGATACACTGTATCAAATAATGTGCTGCATATCACCTTTAGACCTATTATTCAGCTACTATATATTTGCCATCCTAAGCTCATTCCTAAAGTCATTTCAGATGGATGCAGTGAGCGCTGCACTGTACTATTGAACCCATTCATTTCTATGTGTTGCACAAAGCAAGAACATATCTGTGCTGTGCTCAGCTCGTGGCAGTGCAAGGTACATGTGCTGCCCCAGCTGCGGCACTGAAGTTTGGGCGCAACTATGATGACACCTGGACACGTCCAATTGCAGAGAACCTGACAGATCATGAAGAAAAATGAGGAGAAGCTGATTTTGGTGGACCCACGCCCTCTTCTTATTTCCTGCAGCTGGTCACCTTCTCCTGATCAATACAGCTAGATGTAGATAGATATATTGTGCATCCAGGTACGCTGCTCCAAAAACTAGTTAATATCTGCTAACCACCTCCTGGAAAGCTTTTTGGTTGCCTAGCAACTGGCACCCAACATGTACACAATTTGCACATATGTGCCCTCCCCCCCGTGCTGCGCACAGTCCCCACGGTGGCCACAGCGCATGGTGCGTCTTATCTGAAAACAGCTTAACAATGACCACACAAGGTGTTCAACTGAAAGTAGTGCTACTGTAGCTGTGGCTCAGACAACTGCAGTGGACAACATTAAACTTCCCCACCCAGATTTATCAAAATGCTGCACATCTGTCAAGTCTGCGTCGTTCATTACGTTATTAAAAGGAATTCAATTTCTTTTGTTTTTTAATGTGACCATTTACCTTTTAGTATGTACAAAGTATTCCAAAAGCAAAGTTGTGCACATTATTTAATCCAGGTTAAAAATTAAAAACGGGCCTTTTCCATGATGATTTATCAGGGTACAATAGAGTCAAGTGTTAAATGTACATCCATTATGTTTTCAAGGGCTTGTTCGATCTTGAACTTTTAGCATTGGTGTCACTTACTGTGTCCTTGTCAGCCAGTTATACTGTAGTAATGTGAGCTGAGTATTGACAGTTTGTATTTATGCTTCGGCAGGCAGCACTACCCAGTCAACAGAAAACATATGTTCCTCTATGCCTACATTAAACCTGACCTCTGATGATTTAGGGGATCAGTCAACCACAATGCTATATATTTTGGAGTTAGCACTTTTTCTACAACAATCTTTTTGCATTACCATTTCCAATGCACATAGACAGGGGATAGATAAGGACCGGTTTTAGGGATAAAGTTTCTCAGCTGTAGAAACTTCAAGACATGTTTATGTGGAATATCATAAGAACTTTGAATTACCATCATCTGGTGCAAATAGCTCTTTTATGTTCTGTAGACTCTGCAACCCATCTGATCTTCCTGGTGGAAAGAAGTGTTACTTCATAAAAAGCTGAAACATGAAATGGAAAAGTTTTCATATTTTTAACAATGTGTTTTATGTGTTCTTTATCAACAATTTCACTTTGCATACTATACTGTAAATACTGGTGCAGTGCAGTTTGACAGCAATTTTCCATATTTCCACACAGGAGGGGGTTTGTCTGGAAAATGAAACATCATCAGCCTCAAACGGCTTCCTAGTAATACCAGAGTGAGTTAGGATACATAAGCCTGCTTCTATCGAAAGGTACCAGAGTGACAAATGTAGCCTGAGATGTCTGTTTTTCCACAGAAACCTTGCAAAAATGTTCTTCAGGTTCAGGAACAGGTTGTGAAGGGGTGGGACTGGGATGTCCTGAAACCAATACTCAAGTGTAGGCAGTATGTTAGACTTCAGAATATTGATTCTTTCAACCAGCATGAGATGTATTCTTCTGAGGGACCCAGTGGGCCCTTTTCAGTATTAAAGCAGATTTTAGTGGTGTAAGATTCAGAGCCCAAGAGGGTGCAGGTGTCCTCCCCCTCCACTCCCTCGGGCAGACAGGGCATGAGTCTCTGATTCAACGGCCCTGATCTGCTGCAGTTCTCCAAACTTCCACATGACTGACCCGCTTAGCACACTGACATGACATGTTGCTGGCAAAATGCCATCTGGTTTGGATGAGGCCAGTTTTAACTTTGTATTGGCAGCTACCTGTAGAATCGCATCAGAGTCATCAACATTCCTTCCTAAATGCCAGTAGACTCACCATCATTTCCCTCTGTCACATAGCTACAGGTGTGATAGTGTTAGCTTCATTGTCTGTCAGGGCTCAAATTAAAGTTAGATGTTTTGCCTAAAATGATTTATTGCTGCTTTGCTAGGTTTCTTTAGAGAAAGAGGCCCAACAGCAAATGCGTGTACTCTCACCAAACACTGTATTCTTAGGTAAGGTTGCAACTTCTATCGAAAGAAACAAACTTAAAGGGGGGGTGGTGTGGTGTGGTGTGGTGTGGTGGTTAGCGCTGTTGCCTCACAGCAAGAAGGTTCTAGGTTCAAGCCCCGGCCAATCCAGGGCCTTTCTGTGTGGAATTTGCGTGTTCTCCCCATGCTTGTGTGGGTTCTCTCTGGGTGTTCTAGCTTCCTCCCACAGTCCAAAGACATGCAGCTTAGGTTGATTGGTGTCTCTAAATTGCCCATAAGGGTGCTTGTGTGAGTGGCTGTTCGTCTGTGTGTTAGCCCTGTGATGGACTGCTGACTGTCCAGGGTGTACCCCGCCTCTTGCCTGCAGCTGGCTGGGATTGGCTCCAGCCCCCTGTGACCCCACTTGGGACTAAGCAGTATAGAAAATGGATAGATGGAATGTAAAGAGGTACTGGGGCCTCATTAGGTCCCCAAAGATCAGTCTTGCCTTGGGTGGGTTAATCCCACCCTCACTCTTGGGTTGTTTTATCAATAAATGTCTCATATTTTATATCAGTACAGGTTTTGTATGTTAACTCTAAGTAACTGCCAACTATACCAGCCAGAGACATGCAGTGGATTAAATAACATAGTTATTTCCATCTGAAATCTATTGTAGTACAAGCACCATGATGATTTGGCTGCTACAGCATTCAGGTCATTTTCATACTCACTCAGCCAATGGAAATATTTGTCATCCTTTTCCACTTAGGGTTTTCTTTATCACACTAATGTTAGCTTTAACTGGGGTGAATGCAAGATAAAAGACCTTAAGATACTGGATCTCTAGCCACCTCTTGTTCAAGCTTGGTTGTGCAGGGTAATGCAGAGACAATGCACAACCTCTCCAAGAAACAAACAGGGTCATGCATTCAGCTGATGCATGCCACCATCTTGTAAGTCATGTGAGATAAAGGCTGCTGTGAGGAAAGCTGGTAGAGACAGGCTTCCTTCAGGCAGAACAAACAACACACTGACCTGACTTACTCCAGGAGCTGAGAGCATAAATCTCCTTGTGGCTCACATTTTCTTGGCAAAAAATACTATTTATTCTCTGAACAGATTAAGACCTTAGATGTGGCGAGAACTTCCTTTAGTGGAATCAGTGGTGTGGAGAACAGTTCAGTATTAATTGCAGAGTGGTTCTAGAGTATACGTTAAGCTGATAGGAAAGGTTGATTTGACAACAGCAGCTAAAGAACAGAGGGTGCTCTAGGACTTTGAGATTTTCCTGCAGCTTGTATTTTAATCATGCTACATTCTAATTGTTATGTATACAGTGATGGTGATGTTTTTATTGTTGTGGGCTGTGAAGCAGAAGTGATCCGAAACACCACTTGTTTTTACAGTCCACAACTACAAAGTAGCTGCAGTCTGAAGATGACCATATAACTGAGTGGACACATGAGTATATACAGAAACCGAGCATTAAGTGCGGTAGCTGCTTTTTACTGCTGTTCAGTTTGTTTGGGTATTACAATGTATTTCCACAAAAAAGTGTGACTAGCTGGACAGAAGTAAATACAACACCAGTCATATTTTAAATTCAGTCACTTGGATCTTCTTATAATAAAACTCTATATGTCTGAGCTAATCACACAGCTTGGTCACTTTAAATGACATATTAGAATTACTGAAGCAACCAGAGTAGAAAACACTGGGAGCTGTGGTCCTGAATCCGCTGCTCTGCTCCTCCTCTATGTTGTCTGCTGCTAGCTGCATCACCATTTGAAGTATTTCTGTTATTGTGACGGCTTTTCTAGGAGCCACACACAGTTTAGTTATTAATTTTTTTTATGTATTTATTTATTTTTGCTTTATTTTTCATGGAAAATGAATTAGTGACGATCCATTGTTGGTTGCCTTGGTAAAGGATCAAAAAAAGACACAAACACATGATAAGCTGTGTTTTACAGCTCAGGAGCTTGTGGTTAGACAGTGAAGCACAATACCAGGACCCTGAAAATGAAGCAACACATTTTTTAATAAACACTGTGAAAAGCCCTCTTGAAAAGGTTTTTGCTTGTTTTTTTTTAACACAGGTGTGAAGTTAATCCAGTACACATTTGAAACCAACTGTTCAGCCTTGATGCCTGTTCTCTTGTAAAACTGAAGACTACTGCTTGAAAACACTTGAGGGAAAGCAATGTTTCCAGTAGTTTGTCCAGCCAGTTTTTGAGATTTGAAGAGATTAGACAAAATATTGGAAACACTTCTTAGTATATACAATTCACAGCACTACAGACAGCAGTGAAAATAACCCTAAAAGTTGAATCAGCATCTTTGAATCAGTGTTTTAATGTATCGGTCATTATTTTATTGATTCGTTCTTACCTGCTACAGAGGGCATGTGCTTCTGAGCATGTCTTAGAGACAGTGTAGACTGTTACATTTGATATGTCCCATACTTTACCTGACATAACCTCTCGGGTTGACGTGGACCTTCCTGCTTTGTTTTTCCACTGTATTTTCTCTGTGTCAAGTCTCCGTTTAAGCCGGCCCCATGCTATAGGATAATTAGCACAATTTCAGGTCTGAGTTACTCTTCCCAACAATTGTGGGGGCGCTCCCCAACGTGAGGCCATCCTGTGGTGATTCTCAGGCTAAATAATTCTGTAATGTGAGGTGTTGAACGACCTAACCATTATGCCTCCGACAGGATTGGAGGGCTTCAATCCCTACGATGTTCAATCATAAGTATCAAGCATGTTTGATATTTACCACCTGGAATCCTGTAGTGTGGGGGCAGCAGAAATTGAATCCTGACCAGACACCCACAACAGCCAATGACAGGAAGCTGGCCGGGCAACGTCACAACCATTAGGAGCATTAGCTTGCTCTAGCCTCTTTGTTTGAGTAATACAGTTTTATTTCCAACTCAACTTCAGCTCACGCTGCAAATTGTATAAGCTGTGTTGATTTTTACTTCTCAGCCAAGACTTCATCCACAATCATGTAAGATCATGTACAGTAAGTTTCTGTGAGATCCCTGGGCCCCGGAATCAGCATCTCTGAAATTAGTCAGTAAAAATGGTAAGTGTGTGGTCCTGCCTCCTGACTAAATTGTCCAGTGTGTGTGGTCTTAAGATTAAAATGTGAAAAAATCTGTTAAAGCTGTGGTTTCTCACATTTTTATAATCAGTTAAGACTATAAAATTCTCTTGTGTGGGCTCAGCCTTAGAGGAAGGAGGGACTGCAGCCCTCTCACACCCAGTCAGATGAGCAGAGTGAGAAAAGACGACATGAAGGATCACTCCATGAGTGAGAAAAGACGACATGAAGGATCATTCCATATCAGCCAATAACAGAGACTGTATGAGCAGTAATGCTAATGATTGACTGTGTAGAGCGGACATTTAACTAATGACAGGTGAATGCTCTGGTGCATGCATCCCTCTCTTTCCTCGCAGAGAGCAGTGGAAACAAACACACAACCCATGACGAGCGTTACACGGCTCGACACATTTTTGTAGGTTCCTGTAATGGAAAAACTCCTTTTGTTTGATGTCTGGCACTGGGCAGGTAGGCCTGCTGTGTCTGGAAACCAGGATGATGAGAGTGGTGATACCAAGACAGTAAAGCTGTGAACCAGAGAACCCAAATGAGCTGAAAAACACACTGTGGGGTTGAGTGGCGTGGTTGAGATAGTTATCTGTGTGGGTGTCACTTTGAACATCCCCTCTCATATTATACATAGTCATTTTTTTAAAGGTCAGTGTAAAAATATTGATGAATGCAGATTTACATGTTCTGTGGGCCAATTTTCCTTTATTTTATAACAAACAGTGAAAAGGCAATGAGAAATAAGCATTAAGAAAATGGGGATGAGATGCAGTAAATGTACTCATCCAAACCTTTTACATAGTGTTATGGAAATATTAAAATAAAGTCAAGAACACAAGATCTGTTTTCTGTGGTGTTTAATTATAACTTTTGCAAAAGGACTCTGCATACACAGGAACCATTCATCTCCTCTGGCAAAGAGTAAAGTCTGGCATGAGCACCCCCTATTTATAATTATGCTATCTAAGAAAGTAGACATAACAGGATGTCCTTGTGTGCACTGCCTAAAACGTCATGCCATGTATATATATCTATATATATATAGATATATATACACATATATATCTATATATCTATATATATGTATAAATACTGGAAAAAGTGACCTTTTTACAGAAATGCCAATAACAGTAGTCACCCCTGGGCCTTCTGGACTTAAGCTAACCAAATAAAAATTAACAGTATTTTACAAGAAATGGTGAATGAGTCAAATATGTTCATTTAAAGGGGCCATTTAACAGAGTATACTGTAAGTGTAATGTGTGGCCT
Organism: Monopterus albus; assembly: GCF_001952655.1. Lineage (NCBI taxonomy): Eukaryota > Metazoa > Chordata > Actinopteri > Synbranchiformes > Synbranchidae > Monopterus > Monopterus albus. The sequence continues at coordinate 463,429 of NW_018128142.1, read as the reverse complement.
ACAGTCTGCAAATATGACATGTGTGAATGGGGAGAACTGGGAGGAGCCCCAATTGTGAATTCATGTGGCAGTAAATCGTTCCGATCCTAATCCTATCATCAGTTAACAAAAATTTGACTTAGATTTGATTTAAATACTTGGCTGTGGTGCATAAAGACATCAGTAAGAACAATGCACAAGGAACAAAATGGCTCAAAACAAATCAAGGCAAATGAAGGAGCCTAGGGGCATACAGTGATCAGTCTCATATGACATGTTTACACAATGTGCCGCCGCTGGTGCCAAAACTTGGCTCGCGATGCTGCGGTTGAAGGAAAACGCTCATTCTGTTTCCCCGATTATTTTACACCATAAAATCCCAATTAAGAGCACAACAGCCAAACATGAAGCCACAAATTCCTTAAACATCACAACAATGTGGTGGAGATTTCACTAAAAGGAAAGAATTATTAAATTGCTCCTCATAAAGCTGTCAGATGTGAAAACTCTTCAGAGAACATGTCATGGCAGTTCTTTAAGAGGAGCTTAATTTGAAGACTTTAAATTGGTACAAAATATCAAATGTCTATTTGTTTTATATGATGGACGCATTGTCCCATGTTACCTTTACATTACCTTGAGTGCATACCATACTGCCACACCCCAACAGTTTCTCTGCCCTGATCTGCCCTGTTGATCCATACAGGGTCATCTCAGAGTTTGCACTCGACAGACATTTCATTAAATATTACCTTAAGGCATGAATTTGTGAACCAAGTTCACAGAGTAACATGTGGGATTGACACTGATTTGCCCCCCTGTCTCCAAAGCCAGCCCCGCTGCAGGTGTGTGGGGAGCTGAGTTTTCTTTTGACATGTACAAAATAACAGCCCAAAGTGAGATGATCAGTTAATTTGGCACTTAATACAAATCACAGAACAGCAGCTTTATCTATCAGGTTAATAAAATGTAAAATTTAAATAATATATAAACTGTACTCTTTAACATTCATGCTGGGAATGTTACTACTATAGAAAAAGTGAAATTGTCAAAGTGTTTATTTGTCATATGCACCCGCATTTTATTCATCACTGATTGAGGAAAATAAGAACAACCCCAGGTTTCTTTTCAGCACTGTAGCCAGGCTGACAAAGAGCCACAGTGCTGTTGAGCTTAACATTCCCTTAGATCTCAGCAGCAATGACTTGTTATACCCCAGGTCTTTTACTGGACAGATCTGAGTAGAAAAGGAGTGCTGGTTTATTTACTATAATAAACCAGCACTAAAATCAAGAAAGACGGACTCCTTTTCTACTCAGATCTGTCCAGTAAATATATATAATTATTAGACTTTAATGTGTGTTAGTAATGAATATGCATATATATCTATATATCTATATATATATATAAATACTGGAAAAAGTGACCTTTTTACAGAAATGCCAATAACAGTAGTCACCCCTGGGCCTTCTGGACTTAAGCTAACCAAATAAAAATTAACAGTATTTTACAAGAAATGGTGAATGAGTCAAATATGTTCATTTAAAGGGGCCATTTAACAGAGTATACTGTAAGTGTAATGTGTGGCCTACAGTCTGCAAATATGACATGTGTGAATGGGGAGAACTGGGAGGAGCCCCAATTGTGAATTCATGTGGCAGTAAATCGTTCCGATCCTAATCCTATCATCAGTTAACAAAAATTTGACTTAGATTTGATTTAAATACTTGGCTGTGGTGCATAAAGACATCAGTAAGAACAATGCACAAGGAACAAAATGGCTCAAAACAAATCAAGGCAAATGAAGGAGCCTAGGGGCATACAGTGATCAGTCTCATATGACATGTTTACACAATGTGCCGCCGCTGGTGCCAAAACTTGGCTCGCGATGCTGCGGTTGAAGGAAAACGCTCATTCTGTTTCCCCGATTATTTTACACCATAAAATCCCAATTAAGAGCACAACAGCCAAACATGAAGCCACAAATTCCTTAAACATCACAACAATGTGGTGGAGATTTCACTAAAAGGAAAGAATTATTAAATTGCTCCTCATAAAGCTGTCAGATGTGAAAACTCTTCAGAGAACATGTCATGGCAGTTCTTTAAGAGGAGCTTAATTTGAAGACTTTAAATTGGTACAAAATATCAAATGTCTATTTGTTTTATATGATGGACGCATTGTCCCATGTTACCTTTACATTACCTTGAGTGCATACCATACTGCCACACCCCAACAGTTTCTCTGCCCTGATCTGCCCTGTTGATCCATACAGGGTCATCTCAGAGTCTGCACTCGACAGACATTTCATTAAATATTACCTTAAGGCATGAATTTGTGAACCAAGTTCACAGAGTAACATGTGGGATTGACACTGATTTGCCCCCCTGTCTCCAAAGCCAGCCCTGCTGCAGGTGTGTGGGGAGCTGAGTTTTCTTTTGACATGTACAAAATAACAGCCCAAAGTGAGATGATCAGTTAATTTGGCACTTAATACAAATCACAGAACAGCAGCTTTATCTATCAGGTTAATAAAATGTAAAATTTAAATAATATATAAACTGTACTCTTTAACATTCATGCTGGGAATGTTACTACTATAGAAAAAGTGAATTTGTCAAAGTGTTTATTTGTCATATGCACAGTTAGGAAACGTGTTTCCCTGTACAATGAAATTCTTACTTTGCCGTCCACATGAATGCCACAAAATACAAATGAAATATAAGGTAGATAAATAAGTAACACAATATCTAAGGCACTTTAAGCAGCAATGCAGCAAATTGTCATTACATTGTGTTGAATTTTAGATGAATGAACCATTTTGGGAGCATCACGCTCATTATCTTTCATGATACAGACACTACAGACATATATAAGTTAATTTAAAAAAAATGAATACTATCCCATATAGCCACATACAGTATTGGATACTTCAGATACGTCCAAACATCCGCTTTAGTGTTCAGTTTGAACACAGACAGGACAGAAATTGATTCATCTGCAGTGTTTGTGTTATCTGTCAACATCTGCTAGCTAGCATTAGCACCTGAACTGAGAGCTGAAATCAGGGTGCAGAGTCATTCACAGTATCTGTCTTCTCATAAATGGGATCTCTAGGTCTGCTATGAGTTAGCTTCAGACAGCTCAGGTTATCCATTCTGAATTACCACAGTCAGTGAAGTGAGATCTAAACAAGTTAATCTTTTTAGCCAAATAAAAACAGAATGTATGTGAGAATTTATAATCTAGCCAGTGACTTCTGTGCCGGTCCAAAGCTCGGATAAATAGAGAGAGTTACATCAGGAAGGGCATCCGGTGTAAAAACATGCCAAATTTAAACATGCGACTCATCAGTGTGAATTCCATACTGGATCGGTCGAGGCCCGGGTTAACAACGACCGCCACCAGTGCTGTTGACCTACAGGGTGCTGGTGGAAATTGGACTATTGTTGGTCGAAGAAGGAGAGGAGGCAGAAGGAGTCGTAGACAGAGAGAGAAGAGGAAAGGCAGGAGTATAGGTCTGAGAATAGGGACTCAACGTTGGCACAATGACATGGAAAGGTAGAGAGCTGGTGGACATGATGGAGAGAAGGAAGGTAGATATAGTGTGTGTGCAGGAGACCAGGTGTTTTTTTGAGGAGGTGATGGGCAGGTTTGGTGTTAAGGGAAGGAACCTAGAAGGACAGATGGTGGTGGACTTTGCTAAGAGGATGGAAATGGCTGTAGTTAACACCTATTTCCAGAAGAGGGAGGAACATAGAGTTACATATAAGAGTGGAGGTAGGAGTACGCAGGTAGACTACATTCTATGTAGACGAGGCAATCTGAGAGAGATTAGTGACTGCAAAGTGGTGGTAGGAGAGAGTGTAGCAAGACAGCATCAGATGGTGGTGTGTAGGATGACTCAGGAAGAAGAGGAGAGGAAAGACAGAAAAGAAAACCAAGTGGTGGAAGTTGAAAAAGGAAAGAATGTCGTGAGGAATTCAGACAGAAGTTGAGACAGGCTTTGGGTGGTCAGGAAGAACTTCCAGATGACTGGGAAACTACAGCAGAAGTGATCAGGGAGACAAGTAGGAAGGTGCTAGGTATGTCATCTGGAAGGAGGAAAGAAGATAAGGAAACATGGTGGTGGAACGAGGAAGTACAGGACAGCATTCAGAGGTAAAACAACAAATCATGAATGATAATGCATGAGAAAATAACAACATAAAGAAGCTGTGCAATAAGAAGCAATTTCATCTATTTGGAAAAGTATTGGATGATAAACTAGGCCTGCGGTTAATGTTAGAGGGTTGTTGATGACCAGAGGTGAAAGTGGAGGTTGGAGAGCTACAGGAGGAATATGGATAGTCAGAAATGCAAGGATAAAGAACAGCAACCAAGTACCAATTAGTCTGACAAACAAAGGCAAAGGGATGATTCTGACAGCATGCAAAGGCAGAACTGATGCAGAAAATGAGAAAAAACTGACATTTGCCCATTGAGAGCACAGAACTTACTGAACTTTAGTATAAGGGTCATTAAAAACTTATGGTAATAAAACTGTGATGCTGAAAAAAAAGAGTCTTTACAAAAGGGACCAGAGACAAAATATCTGTCAAATGTGATTTATTAATGCAGATTGATTTGTCAGAGCAGTACAGTGTAAATTACATACATGTCAGTGTTTCTAGGGAAACATAAAAATGACAGCACTGAGCTCAGAGCTTTAATGGAATCCCCTGAAAAACATTGTGATTTTATTTCATGTATGATGAAAGGACAAAGAGGTAAAGCGCACAGTGCAGGTACAGTAGAGGCCAGTTTCATGCCCGAAAACCCTCCAATGTGGCTGACTTACAACACTTCTGCAAAGATGAGTGGGCCAAAATTCCTCCACAGCGCTGTGGCAGACTCATGGCAAGTTATCGAAAACGCTTGATTGCAGTTGTTGCTGCTAAGGGTGGCCCAACCAGTTATTCGGTTTAGGGGGCAAACACTTATTCACACAGGGCTTTGTAGTTTTGGATTTTGTTTTCCCTTAATAATAAAAACCTTCATTTAAAAACTGCATGATGTGTTTACTTGTGTTATCGTTGACTAATATTTAAATTTGTTTGATGATCTGAAACATTACAGTGTGACAAACATGCAAAAAGATAAGAAATCAGTAAGGGGGCAAATACTTTTTCACACCACTGTATTAGATTGTGAACCAGCAGAGTTTAAGCTTACCTACATGTACACTTACATTAGCAACAACTTCCATCAGCTCATCAATCCTCATTCAGCAACCTGGGTAATCAGCCACTGAAGCTAGCTGTGGAAAAACACTTACAACCCCCCCAACCACACACACACACCAACAGATGGTTAGTCAGCAACTTCCCATAGTTTCCGCTCTCCATATGGACTTGGCAGTCCTCTTCACATAGTGAACCTCCTCTTTAGCTTTGACAGACTTTGTAATTTAGTCAAAGATGGTTTCCGCCTTCTTCAAAGGGACCAGAGACAAAATATCTGTCAAATGTGATTTATTAATGCAGATTGATTTGTCAGAGCAGTACAGTGTAAATTACATACATGTCAGTGTTTCTAGGGAAACATAAAAATGACAGCACTGAGCTCAGAGCTTTAATGGAATCCCCTGAAAAACATTGTGATTTTATTTCATGTATGATGAAAGGACAAAGAGGTAAAGCGCACAGTGCAGGTACAGTAGAGGCCAGTGACAGCTGAAATTTAGCAGGACATGTATTAGATCGTGAACCAGCAGAGTTTAAGCTTACCTACATGTACACTTACATTAGCAACAACTTCCATCAGCTCATCAATCCTCATTCAGCAACCTGGGTAATCAGCCACTGAAGCTAGCTGTGGAAAAACACTTACAACCCCCCCAACCACACACACACACCAACAGATGGTTAGTCAGCAACTTCCCATAGTTTCCGCTCTCCATATGGACTTGGCAGTCCTCTTCACATAGTGAACCTCCTCTTTAGCTTTGACAGACTTTGTAATTTAGTCAAAGATGGTTTCCGCCTGGTTCACAAGATCCCTCTAAAACATTTACACTCAGCAAAGATACATATTAGTGTCTCACACCTTGCACTATTCACACACGTGCCCACATACTTACATAGACTTTACAGTCAACCTCACCCCAGAGCCAGCTCTACTCATCTTGTGTCCTGTCATCCTGCGGGTTCAGACAGACTTGGGAACATGCTGTCAGTGTTCCGTGGAGCATTCCCCACAAGGAGCAATCTGTTAACCCCGCGCCTAGATAGTGAGATCCGACTACTTCTTTTAGGCCGAAATGTTAGTTATCAGCAAGCCTGTGTGTGCACGAGTATGTGTGAGTCTAATGGCACCTGTTCTTATTTGTGTATGCGTGGCCTATATTTTGAGAAAGGTTTCCATATGAGTGTAATAGATTCACTTAGCATGTTTAAGTAGCCTTAGGGTAAACATACTACAGGTCCTTGATAATTTCAAGGTGGAGCTAATGGGTGAGGCTCCCTCCTCTGTCTTTAAAAACCTGGTTTACAGTCGCACTTCAAACAAATTAAAAGCACTGGTGAAATATTTCCTTCTGTCTCCTAAACCAGTGAGTTCCAACTGGAGGTATAGTGCAGTTTCCAGAGGTTACATGGAAAGATGATGACGGATCAAAACTACTATTAAAAAGTAGAAATTATGCTTTGATTAAAAACATATATCCACATTTGTGTTGAGGAGGAAAATAAATAATAATCTGATTAGAGACATCAAATTTGGTGTCATGCTGATCTTTACTAGTTGTACTTGTCACAATAATCAATACTAGTAGGCTGCCTGTACAGTGCACACCTCCCGCCAACCTGAGAGTCAACACCTTTAAGCTATACTGTATGTTGCCACTGAGAGTGCTAAATATATACAGTAAATAATGAAGTGAAATTAATGGAAAACAGCCTGAAATAGTTAATTATAACTAAGTGACTAACAGTAAAAATAGCTGCTCTCTCCTCTTCTTGCTCCATTGTGTTATTTTACTTTATTTATTCTACTTTACTTGGCAAGCCTGCAGTCAAAGCGACTTTTCAGCAGCTGTCCTCACATCCCTATGAATTTGTCTCAGAGGACTGTGTTTCTTCTCGTACATCCAGCACGCAGTAGTCAGACCCCTGAAGGTTCCACAGATAGCTTATACGAGACCCTGCTGA
>NW_018128142.1:452389-456163 GCF_001952655.1 Monopterus albus | reverse complement strand
GGAAAGTTCCCTACCAGGGGCAGCATTACATGATGTGCAGTAGAGCCTGTTATTTTCTCCACCTGGTGATGAATTAATGAGAGGTCCTTGCAGGGATTGAGACTGTTTGATTGAACAAAATGACTCCAAGAGGCTCCTTCCTGGATGCTGTTACAAAACACTGAGAGAAAGTTTGCTCTGCTGCCATTTTAGTTTTGCAGCTCTGATAAGTTAAAGCAGGCTGCAGAATGATACATGCACTATTGCCCTAAAACACTGTACACAACACGAGCATTGGAACGTGAGAAAGTTTCGCCTAAGTGAAAACACTGTTCACATGGAAATTATTTGTAACGGCTAAGTCATTTAGCACGTGTTGGGTACATTCTGGTCGTGTGTTGTCACAATAGTGGAGCCAAATAGATGCCATGATAAGTACAGCCTGTACTCTAATCATTTTTTTTTTGTACATGAAACATTGAAAACAGGCATCAGAAGCCAGTGAGTATTACATGCAAGTTTTAATGATCCTTGTTCTCAGACTGAGCAGAAGAGCAATCATACAATGCAACCAGTTTCTTACGCTTCATGATAAACATCTGGAAAATGTTTCTGCAGCTTCAGCATCTTGTTTTGCTTTTGGATGCTGGAATGGTAGGAAAGCTGGGTCTTGTTTATGACTGCTTTATTTGGTAAAGCTCAATAGAAGAAATGTTTATGTCTTGGTGGTTTAGATGCTGCCAGATCTCATCAATACTCTGAGCAAGGACATCAAAGTAACAGCAATGAGCCATGGAGATCATCTCACCCAGCAGTGACTCCTATTTCATAAGCACATTGGGCACTGAAACCAAAGGTGATAAGAGGAGAGATGGTGAAAATGTAACAAATGGATCCTGACTGAAGGAAGGACTCCACAGTCTCTACAGTATGAGGCTAAAGCCAGTGATTTCATGCTTGAACGTGTTTTGTTACATACAAAACTCTGAGCAGGGGTCAATCTGGGGCCATGAATGCCGTACAGATGAATTCTGGGATGAAATGGTAACAGTGCAGTTGCTCCTCTAGTTCCCATGGAAAGAACATAAGGAAACAAGTTTGTCAGCAATCAGAACTACTTTGTGCTGTATCCACTGCACTGGACTTAGATCATGTTCCTTGCCACTACAAATGCTTGCTTATTACCATCGTTTACACCATGTCAGTTAAATGGTAAGATCAACCAAAAGCAGACCTCAGGAAGAGGCATTCTTTCTGTACGGCAGCAAACTCACTGGATGATACTGCTGCTCCAATCACATCTGACAAAGTCTGAAAACGATTAGGGTGCTCAGTGAGCCTGCACTCTGAAATGCTAAGTTTATTTCATGAGTAAATATCACAGAGTACCTTGGTCTCATTCCAGCAGTCTCAGAACATTTTCAAATAAATATGTATATTCATACATTAAGAGGTTTGGCATATAGCTGTTTATTATCCAACCTGTGGAGCAGATGGCAGCAAAGGAGGTAAAGCCAGATGACAGGAAACAACTTGAGCGTTCATCTGTGTTGATTACTACTGTAACTGTAACAAAACAGTTTCTAGCTAACTCAGGATTCTTTTCTTACTGGATGTGATGTGTTTGTGTGCACAGTAAAACAAAATGATTTAGGATTAGCTCTCTGTATAATCTGAAACAATGTCTGTGACGGCAATATTGTAGCTGTGAATCTCTCTCTCTCTCTCTTTCTCTCTCTCTCTCTATATATATATCTATATCTATATCTATATCTATATCTGTGTGTATATTTGATTTGATTTGATTTATTCTTTCAAACATGTAACAACAGTCAATATGTCAACACACATAATTCCACACATATCCACAAATATATTATCAATTTGCTTATACCTAGTACATGCTTGAACGGAGGTAGGAAGAAGTTAGACTTATCTAGTCCTACCCCATGACATCATCTTATCATGTGTGTGTATATACTGTATGTGTGCGTGTTGTATATAAGTGTGTGTTGTGAAATGACCAACATTTTCAAACATTTAACACAGCACCAGGCCAGGAGCCAGATATTTTTTCATATTTTCATGGGAAAATATGAAATTTGAAATGGTTTAGAGAGCCAGAACTATCGTGCCCAGCTGGGTCAGGTCACATGAGCAGCTTACACACTTTGGAGTAAACAGTGAATTTACAGTGCGGTGCCTGGAGCTATTGTGAGAGCTGGATACTGGCTTACAGGAGGGTGCTCATTTTTCCCACTGAAAGTTGCTCACCTGAAGCATACGTCAAATTTTCTTTTCTTTCAGGTTTGGTTCAGTGTCACATGGGCCACTGAACATGCGCTTTACTGTTTCCCCACTGCCCCCCCCGTTCAGCCCATAGGCCTAACCTTGGAATGACATAAAAAAATAACAGTTCATTATCTAGGCTCTAGGAAAGTTTTACAAATGTAAAACCTCAGTGAATTAAAAATTCATAATACTAAAAGTGATAATTGACTTGGTTTGCCATTCGAGGTGTCATGTCAACAGTTTTACTGAATTTTTTTTTCCCATTGTGGGGTATGAAGCCAATGCTTTTTTGACCTAGGGGGATTTTCCATGTCAGTACCACTAGTCAGTACCACTAGTCAGTACCACTAGTCAGTACCACTAGTCAGTACCACTAGTCAGTACCACTAGTCAGTACCACTAGTCAGTACCACTAGTGGCCACTGGGAAAAATCAGCTGAGCAGCTGAGAGGCTGTGTCATGTCCAGCTCCTATAAGACATCCATGGTGCAGTTTTCTCATTGTACAAGCTTATTAAACAGAAGATGAGGAAGCTATGAATTTTGTCATGTTTTACCTGACAGGTTAGTTAACAAGACTGACTCGTTTTTATTTTGTTTAGTTTTTTCATTTGGCAGTATGAATCTCACACAGGAAAGTAACAATATAAACACTGAAAAAAGGCAATATTGGTATCAACAATCAGGTTTGATAAAACGAACGTCTCAAGTATATAACTTGTAGAGGAGGTACCGTGCTACTTTAAGGCAAGGCAGCCTGCTCAGTATGAAGCATCAACATCTGGACTCACTCAATAATTAAATCTGAAACTTGCAATAAATCTAAAACTTAATGTAGCATTCCCCTAACATTCAGAGCAAAAGCAATTACCAGTCTGGGAATCCGCTGTTTTTTTCTAACTGGCTGCAGTTTCCCAGTAATTCCTAGCTTTAGCTTCTGGCCTCCTTCTCTGGTTAATCCATGAAAACTGTCTATTGATTTCTATGGCAACCTGCTCACTCACATCAACCACTGACAACAAACAGAACAATACCATTCATCACATTGTTGGGGACAGGGACATAATGTGTTTATGTCTGAGAATAAGAAAGACAGTATACAGCGAGTATGCATATTATATGTACACATTAGTATGCACAAGGGATTTCTGTATATGAGTGTGTGTGTATGTATGCATGTGCCTTTGTTTCCAAGCAGCAGAGAAGCGAAGCGGACGCTGACGTCAATCAGCTGACCTTGGGTCTGGATGTGTTTACGGCTGTGTGAAGTGTCTGTTGTGGCCAACGGTGATGCAGCCCATTAGTCTGGAAAACGCTGCTGCATGTGTGTGAGGCCACAGCAACATGCCAAGCAAGTAAAACACACAACACCGGCCTTGTTGTGTGTTACAGTCATGCCTAAATATGATCACACAAAACTAAAAATACACACAGCTTCCTAAACACACTTTCAGGTAGACACACAGTCATAAACATCCAGTTACCATCATGGCTTTGTTTATAT
>NW_018128142.1:436163-452276 GCF_001952655.1 Monopterus albus | reverse complement strand
ATGGCTTCTGTAGGTCACACCTCCTGCTCTCTCACTGATCCTTCAGGTGAGGTCACCAGAGAGATGGTAAAATGCTTTCCATACTTTCCCTATTGACCTACAGGGGATAAACAAAACAACAGAAACGCTTTAGAATGCAATACAACAGCAAATACAAGTTGTCAAGATGGTGAAATTCACAAGGCAGCTTATGTAACTGAACTGTTGAACCCAAATACAAGTTGTCAAGATGGTGAAATCCACAAGGCAGCTTGATGTGCAAGATCCATATCTTCACTTTCTCTCTTCCATTCACTGTTCTGCTTTACATTTAGTGCCCCTTCCAATTTTATGGCATTTAAGTGAAAAGATTTTAGATATGATCTTTTTTATTTCCAGTAACAAGCTACACGCCCCGTTTTAAACCTACAACCTTCTAGTGGAAGGCCACACCAGTTAACAACTGAACCGCCACCCTAACTGGGTTATTGGCTGCTGTGCCTCCAGCTATCAGGTATCAGTGGGTCCAACATGTTGGTCCTGATTAAAAAGTCCACACAACAACAGTCCTGCCATGAAATGTTCTACAAAGCTCTGTGTTCCCCAGATGGTGTCTCCAATTGGGGAACCCCTGTTTTTTACTTCCCACTGATATCAGATGTTACTTCCCACTGATATCTGATGGTGCTGATGTGCTTGGGTTTTGCCTCTGGTGTGTTTGTGTCTGTTCTGTCACCAGGTCTTTGTCTTGGGGGGTAGGTCATGTGACTCTATTGGAGGCTCCTGGATGGTGCTCTTCTTCCTCGGTTGTGGTATATAGTATAATTACGACATACAATTTTGTTATTCTGATTGTTCATGGTGTAAATATACACTCACCAGCCACTTTATTAGGTACACTTGTACCTAATTGTATGTACTTCAGTGCAACATCTAGGTACACTTGTACCTAATTGTATGTATTTCAGTGCAATATCTCCACCTTCACATCTGTGTTTAAGAAGCTCAAAATGTTTCAGTTTTTGGTGAAATTGCCATAATTGTATACATTCAATTATATGTTTATGATTGATGTCATAGTTCAAGGTGGTGTTGTACTAGAATACATTATATTTAGGGGTGTTCCTAATATTTTCACCCAAAATAGAGACACTTCTGAAATGGGTGGGTAATGAAAAGCGGAAGCAGAAGTACAGAGGTTTGAGATGGTTAAATAGTGTGAAAATGGAAGAGGTGTAGTTCTGTTCAGTTACTTGTTGACAAACTTTGGATAAGTATATTATTCATCCCTCGTCAGACAGGGCTGCATGCTTTGTGCTGAATGTATTGAATGGGGATATCAACTGTCTGAAGCACTGGTCATTCCATGCAATGAAATATGACAAGCTAAACAAAATGAATTAAAAGTCGGTGCCATGAAACATTGTCTTACAGTAAGATAAAATTGACATTATACCATCATGCAAGCCAGAAGATGGTTTTTATCTTGAAGCGAGAACTCAAACAAAGCACCAAAGTGTAGGGGGAATCCAGGAACAAACATATCCCTTGCTTCTAGCAAATAAGATAAAATTACTAATGAAGACAGGGCAGGTGACATTTAAGGTAAATGAAATAAGTAAAGCAGTGTGAATTAAATCTAAACCTAAATCTAAATCTAAGATTAATTGCCCAATTGGAAAGAGAGATTTAGCAGTTTATCAGAACTTTGAGTTTGTTTATTTGATGTTTGTTGTTTTTCTCAGCTTTCCTTCTAACCCTAGGAGTCTTCAGCCTCTTTCCTTTCTTCTTTCTTTCCTTGTCTGCTCTTATTTTTATTTTTGCTTTGTATAAATTCAATTATATGTTGTATAATTAAGCCTATATGTTATATATTATATATTGAGGTCATAGTTAAAAGTGCTGTTGTACCTATAGGCCAACTCTTCTTGGTCTAGCCAGTGGATATGTCTTTTTTTGTGTAACATCGATCATTTCTTAAGAGCTGAGCTGTGTTTGCTACCTCTTCAGCCTCAGGGGCTCATGAATCACACTCTCAGATGACTAAGTTGTCACAAATCAGACGTAGGTAAGCTTCCCCAATGAGTCACAAGTGATTCCTACTTCATGCTCCACACATTACCCAGACTAAACACACACACATGCAGACAGAAAGTTTGAAGAGTGTGAGGAATCCAGGGAAACACTCTTCCTGTTAACCGGTGTTTCCATGTTGGCTGAGCCTCATGTGAGCAGAGCATGGTCCACACCTGGACGTTGTCATATTGTACAATTCAACACTACCAACATCTAGAGAAGAATTAAGCCTCCAGGAGTCTAATAAGGCTAATGTTGCATGTAGCAAGCTCACACAGATGTATAAACAGCTGTATTTCTTACAAATATATCTTCCACATGTGAGTTTTTGCATTCATACAGTAAATAATGGGACAGTTCCTCCCTCAATATGATAAACTTGAAGGAAGAGGTTGCTGTTTTTGTGAGTCTTTCTTAGTAGCCAGACCTCATAAGAGTTCATTCAAATCAAAACCATAATTTCAGGATTCAGCACTTTCAAAAAAAGCAGTCACTGGAACAATGCAAGTATAAATTATGCCATTGGCTTTAGATTATTAAGATTTGCAAATAAAGAACAGAGTCCTTGGGTCATAAATGAAGGGAGACTACACATTATATCCTTCTCGATAAGCCATGGCTGATAGGTTTAAAGGAGACCCTTGGTTGGGAGACTGTTGGGTACCTTAGAGGGATGCCACCATGGGAGGGACAGTGAGGTTAATGGAGGGATGTGGGAATATACATGTATATAAAAACATTTGCACTGCTTCCAACTGTCCTTTTGTATTACCTCTGCAAATAAAACAATGTTCATAAAAAGGATTACCAAGATTTATCTGGCAGGGTATGACTCCCAGGTTGTTGCTAAGGGTGTTAGTATTTGGTCTAAGCTTTGCCATGGCTACAGCTCTGCAAGCTGTTTGTCCTCAGCTGGGTCCTCAGAGCCCAGAGTAGCAGACTGCAGCGCTGTTAACAGGTCCACACTCTTACCATCAGCTCATCACTCAGCTTCTGGGAAAGCATGGTTAGAAAAAAACATGAAAACCCTGTTTTTACTGTTCACCCTAACAATAAGGTACGTGGACATATATTTTCTGTAGCTTCTGCTACCTACTAATGTATATCTGTGCAAGTGCAAGTGTGTAGCAGTTATCTGCTTGTAGGTTCAGGGTATATATGTTGTTTATGGCCTTATTAATGTATTGTGAGTTTAAAATTATTTTCATGTATCAATTTTAACATTTTTAGATTTGAAAATATTATTATTAGATTAGATTCAACTTTACTGTCATTACACATGTAGAAGTACAAGGCAACGAAATGCAGTTTAGCATCTAACTAGAAGTGCAATAACAGCAGTGCAAAGTGCACAGTATCTACAGTCTGTACAGTCAGAACTAATTTACAATTGATATTTACAGTAAGATATGTAGTAATATAATATATGTATGATATACATTATATATATATCATATATATATGGATTCAAATTACACTAATGGACAAGGAACATTAAGCTTATAGAACACTAGTGCAATAGGATGAGATGGAATGAAACAGTGCAGAATAATATGATAAGTTACATGAGTGAACAATTCATTGGATGTAAATAGTACAAAGATAAATATAAATATGGAGTATCTGCATGTGAACAGTGCAAATGAATACAGAGCAGTATCCTGTGAGTAGAGCATGTGCAAATTAACAGATCACTTCAGTGTTACAGGTAACAGAAGTGTATTGCATTAGTCCCGGGAGGAGAGATGAGAAGGGGTGAGGTGTGTGTAGTGGTGTAGGAGAAGGTTGTGGGGGGGTCAAAGGGGGACAGAGTTCAATAAGGAGACGGCTGTGGGGAAGAAGCTGTTCCAGAGTCTACTGGTCTACTGGTCCGGAGGCTCTTGAAGTGCCTCCCAGAGGACAGGAGGTCAAACATTTTGTCTTATTCGTTCAGTCTTTACGTTGTCATCATTGTTATTGCTCAGGTTTAACTTTTATGTTATTTCTATTTAATGAATTTTATTTTTATTTAAGTTTCATTTAACTACAGGGTTAAGAGTCTAGAGATATTTAGGTGCAGCAGTGCTTTGAACTAATCAACACATTCTAATCCCCGGGTGTCAAATACTGTTATGCTAATGGTCATTTGCTTGTCAAGATGCTTAATTTACATATTTATGGGCTTCTGTAGAACTGATCATTATCTATATAAACTGCTTTATTTTCAGTGCATCTACTTCCTATTACAATCTGTGTAAATGTTGTTCAGTAGTACGGGAGGTGTTACCATTACTTTGCAAGCTAAGTGCTCTTTTTTATGCCCTGTCCTTAATATTGACAAGTTGATCATTACAGTGTCATCCTTGTGTGTAGCATTGTAGCATAAAAATGTTCAGCCTGCTCCCAATTAAAGTTTTCCTAGACAGCCACTTGCTCATCCATTCCCACAGCTCTCCCATAGCAGGTCTGCTCTCTCTCACTGCTGTATGCCAGCTCTGTGGTTTGTGTGTTAACAAAGAATTTCTCTTATTATATCAACCTTTGACACTGGCATCTGCTTCTGTCCTTTAAAAGGGAACTGGGTTCATGTTTTACAGAAGGCTAACTTTTTGCAGCTAAGAGGGCGCTACTGTATATTTCAGCGGACGTATACAAACACAAATATTTTTATAATGACACACTTAAAATTTTATAATCAACCATGGTTTTATTTTTTCAGGCACGTTGTCGTGTCTTGTTTTATTACCTGAGAGATAAAATAGTAGACTGGGGAAACAGTGGTACCTCTTAACAAAAAAGGAATAATCAACCAGTGGACTGAATTTGTTATTGTGTGCAGGCAAATTAATAGGAGGGCTTTTATGTAACACCATCTGACAGTAAATGTGGTGACCTTTCATGACAAGGCAAATGCCACCTGGGGGACAGGTGGCTAAGTAAGGGCAAAGAGATCAACTAGACTAACAGGGAACAGAAAATGAGAGTTTTGTGCAGTGTGAAATCTGCCTGATCAACCTGGCAGCTCTGTTGTTTTCTCATGCAGGTTGTCTCTCTGGTCCCCTTTTCTTCCTTTTAAAATGCAGACAGACAGCTGTGCTTCAGCACCTCAGGGTTTAAGCTCAAGTGTAAATATGACCTTTTTAAAACCCTGAGAGCTTCATTCCTTTAACAATTCTGTGTTTCGGGGCGACAACAGCCCATGAAGGAGCCTATTCTCTCACCTTGTTTTGAATTACACTATTAGACACAGGGGTTTTCAAAAGTCCACATGATGGGTCAAACTAAATCTAGTGCTGCTTTCACAAAGATTTATGCGTTATGACCTAGAAATAAGCTAGCTTTGTGTCTGAAGGGATGTTTTGTAGTGGAAGAAGCGGGGTTAGTCAAACACTTTTGGCCAGAATAACCATCCTTCTCCACATAACCTTCTAGCAGCAGCCTCTCTAGAAAGCAGCATCTCTTTCTGCCCCAGTAATCTTCTCTTGTCTGTGACCTTACTGAGCTAGCATTCAAGTGCTGTGTTTTCCTGGTATCCACAAGCGGCTGAGTTCATAAGTGCAAAATGTTCTTCTTCCTTCACACACTCTATCATCTAAGTGAAGCGAGACAAAGGTTAAGCGTGATGACACTATGGAAGAAATGAGATTACTCATTCTGCAACATGTGTTTAGTTTTGCCAGTTCTATTACTGAGAGAATAAAGGTTTACACAAGGTTATGAGAACAGTGGTAGTCACCACATGCACCAAGTGGTTTGCATGGTCACCATCCCGTTAAAAGCTAGTATAGTCTGTGAAAGTGTAAATAATGTGATTTTTAAAAATCAAGGCATGAAAACTAGGAGTGCAGCTCCAACATTAAAATGTGAGATGGAGCTTCACTAATGTTTACCAACAGAAACACTCTCACGAAGCATCCATGTATGAAATAGTCATTTTTTTCACTTTTGCTTGCTTTTCTGTTACATTCCCATATTTACATTGACAGATGATATTACTCATTTTATGGAATTTCTTCTGCATGACAACCAGACTACAATCCATTTACTAAATCTTGCCTACATTAATAACAGCAGGCCTAAAAGACAGCTGTAAAAGTCCACCATCATTTTACTTGATTTTTATTAAGCAGAGCACGTTGTTGCATCTTTTTAAAGCAGTATTCATTTGTTTTTTTGCCTCTTGAGATAGCAAAACATCAAGCCCTATACACAACACTGATGTGTCATTACATTAAAGTCGATCATTTACAGGTTAGCAAACAGTTGCATGTTTAGGCAGCAGACATGAGACATGAAACAACATTGGTATCATTTCAAGTCATGTTTCTAGACAAATGATAGACTTTGTTATTTTTGCTTTCCACCAACTCCTGAGGGAAACATCTGGCCCTTCAGCTGATAAATGCTCTGCTACGTATACTCACCAGCTACACACTGTCCGTTTGTTTGGTACTTGTAGCTACTGTGGGCAGCCAGCAAACACTCGGCCTGTCAGAACTTGGTTGAAAAAAGAGAATAATTTAGCTCAAAGACACTGTAACATTGAGGAGTACTGATAAGATTTCTGGGTTTGTCACTACAATGACACTTTTCACATTACACACTGTCATTTGACTCCTTGCTAATATAAAAGGCACCCATTATAAAGGGTGCGTTATTAGCTGGTGGTCTGCTCGAGATCTGCTCTCTAAAGTCTCTAAAGTTTGAGCTCTGATGTCCAACAACCATACAACATGAATAGAAACAAAACATCATTTTATGGCGAACAATTGCCCTCACAGATGGCATTTAGAATACATGCTCACAGACTAAAGTGTAATGCTTCCCTGGGGGCCGTTTAAAGTACAGGATTCTGGGAAATATCACATACTGATAGAGAGTGGACACAACAAAAAGTAAATTGTAACAATTATGCACAAAGAGAGAGTGAGGAAACAAAGCAGATGGATCACATGGATTGAATTTTGAATTGCTTTCACCACACTGTCGGAGTGAATCCATCACATAGTTTAAAGGCACAGAAGTGGTTGGCTTTCCCATGAAACTCCAACGCTCTGCAGCTGGGCTACACAGTGTTATAAACCAAGTCTCTCTGTAGCATTAGGCATTTCCCAAGCTTTAAGTTACGTCTCTATGAACCCATCCACAAAGCTGCTGCCATGTTTAACAGAAATCGATCTGCAAGGCTGAAGTTCTGCGATCAGAGCCAGATATCCTGTATTGGTTGGCTAATTGTAGGTGATTGTGTTTTCTGTTGTGGGAAGGGACATGTTGGCTCGATCACAGTGCAGGGTCATTGCGGTCATACCTAATAAGAAGCAGAATTAGATTCCTGACATGTCTGGAAACCAAGCACATGAAAGAATCATACAACAGAGGGAGGAGGAGAAGGAAGCCGGGAGGAAGGGTAAAATAAAACAGGTCAGTGAAATATTGGCATGAAGAGGAGAAGAAAGGCGAGGCATTGATTCCATTATTGTTTCAGCTGAGGACTGTCCACAGCCAGGAAGCTTTAGACAAAAGCTCTGCGGTGGGGTTTCTACAACTATAGCACCATATCACAAAACAGGTGAGAATTGCATGTGCAGTTACATGTGTCAGGAGCGATAAATACAGAGTAGTACCCATCCTCTGTCAGTTTCACTGCACTAGGAGGCAGCCAGTCCACATCTGTTCTCACTCCACTGTAGTGGGAATGGTGTCCAGCAGCACTATTGCAAAATACAGTACATGTGAAGTGAGCCGGTGAACTTAGGACATGGTGCAGCCAAGATGAAAAACCTCTGTTCCATGAAATAGGTGCTTTTATTCTGAGTCTGCTTGAATCAATGTGCCTTTTAGCCAGCGCATGCACCATACACCATAACCCTCTTCACATGCTGAATCATGCACTGATTTATGAGGCAGAAACTCACATCAGAATAAATCAGAGCCCCAGAAACTGATAAAATGCTTGTTTAGCTCTTGGCATGGCAACCGCAACCAGACAAGATTTACATGCCATTGGCTCTCCCTTTTCTGTTCTCCCTTTTTTAACTCTGCATGTGTTGTAACCTCTGTCGCTCTCTCCCTCCTGCTCCCCATTTCCAGATTTTTCTCTGGAGTTGTCAACACTGGAGCACTTGAGGACCGGCTCAGCTGGATCCTAGAACAACAGCAACAGTCACATGAGGGCCTCAGCGTGAACTGGACAGGCCCATGACCTGGAGTGGGACTGTAACTCAGATACACTGACCTCATGAAGCACAGGGGAAAAGGCCTGTTCAGGCAAAACAAACCACTTACAGCACTAAGCAGAAACTACAAATGTGTATCATCTGAAAATAGCTTCAAATGCAAAAAACTAGATAAAGAAGACACACTGGTGGAGTGTTTCTATCTTTAGCAATCAAATTTTTTATCAACCTTCTAAAGATTGTGTTGAAAATGTGTGATTTATGGGACTATACAGAACATTTAACAGTGATATTAACACAGAGACATTAGAATGGCATTGATGTCTTGCCTTGAACGGCATTAAGCGCATGACTCCCAAAATATGGACAAATCCCTTTAGTTCATACTTTTTTCAGGTCATCCATGCTTTTAAAATGACCCACTTGTCAGGTTTGGCGTGTACAGATGCCAAACAGAGGTTGTGGTGAACTCAATTAGAAAACCAGACGAACCGAAGTAGCGAAAAGTTCTTTACTTGTTGTAAGCAAAACAACTAACACAAAGTCCAGGATATCAATCAGGTCGATAAGACAGTCCAGGGTTGGCGCCGGTAAACAGGTATAGCCAGGGGATCCAAACTCGAGGTCAAGGGGGACAAAATCAGAAGGTTGGTACACTGCAGGCGAACAGAATCTGGGAGGGCATAGACAAAACACGGTGGTCAAAAAAACGGTAATCCAAAGAGTCAGGCAAGGTATAAATGCTGGAGAGTCAGAGCTGGGGTCTAGAACAATCTGGCAGCGTCCTGGTGTGAGGACGCTGCCTAAATAGAAGTAAAAAACCGGTGCAAACAATAAGGAGCAGGTGAACTAATGATGATTAAATAAAAGGGCCAAAACTGAGGTGAAACAAAACAGGAAGTAATGTGAAAATAAAAGCATGACAGGAAGCAAGAGGGGCAGGAGCATGACACCACTCAAAAACGTATCCTTAAAGCCCTCCTCTGAGCTTGTTATTTATCTGTGGAGACAGGAATCATTACTTAAACAACTTTCAAGAATTAAAAACATTTTCCTGCCAAGTGGTCATTCACTCCACTAAATTTAAGTATCTGTCATTTGAGTTGAAGAATTGCAGCACTGCACGCAGAAGGGTTGTACTTACCTGTGCTGGGACAGATGTGTACAGTGTGGTAGGGATTCTGCTAGCACAGGTATGATGAAAGAAAACCTAGTAATTACTGCCATCTTTGTCCCAGGTAAGTATTACTGTGGTCATTTACAAGGAAACAGCTTTGAGAAGCTGCACTTTCACCATCAAGCCGCTGCGACACAGCGGTTTATAAGCCTTTAACTGGTGTAATTTTAGCTTTAATGAGCACTTGAGGAGAGAGGTATGTTGAAAATTGGCACTCTGTACTAATAAAGCATTCAAACAAAGCTTCTGGCAGCCCCTATCTTTCAAAGACTCTGTCATTGCTCCACTTGTTGCTTTGCATTGCTTGGTTTTTAAGGCATAATTCTTACACTGTGGTGTCTGCAAGTGTAGAGAGCAATATTCTGGGTGGGGATGCTTGCTGTCCTCTAACTGAGCATTTATATACTTAGTTGCAAAACCCTTATATTAAACAGGAAAACTGAAAGATGATTTCATTCTGCCAGGAAATGTGATAAAAGCCATACTGTAGGCAGTAACAAACTTAGAAAAGGCAAATGAACCCCAAGTTCATTCATACGCTTCACGAAGTGTGAAGAGAAACTACAGGTGAAACCTGCCAGAAATTTCAAGGATAATCTGTAGCAAGACCTAATGATGTAAACAAGAGCAGATAACGGATCTGAAGGAAGAACTACTGTTAATTAATCTAAAAAACGCTGTTGTAACTAAAGCTTTTCAGTGCAAAGACACTGAAGCACTGGCATAAGACCACTGTTGGCTGAAAACCTTTCATCCTTTAATTATGACATTATTAGCAATTTTCAGTAATTCATTGGCTCAGATCAGTGCTTCATAAGAGTAAGAGGCCAGAGAATTAGTTTGACCCACACAAGATAATGCTGGCGTGAAACCATGATATTCACCTCGGCTGGTTTTATGACGTTGTTATGCATAATCAGAAATATGATTATGCTTTAATGGCAAGTGATTTTTCAACACCAATGCACTAATACTTTGCCACATCCTGAGAAAATCACCCCAGGGCTTCCATCCTGATGAGCTTTCCATGCGGCCCTATAAACATCCTGTCTACACATGAAGGGCAGAGCTGGAGCCCAGTCTGAGCTGAGACAACGTTACAGGCTACGCTTCAAAGAGGTTTGGGTCATCTAGACAGGAAATGAAAGGGAAAATGGTTGTAAAACAGGTTCTGCTCATGACTCAACCAGAGACCTGGCACCCAGAGTGCAGCAGCCTGGAGCTTGGCCCTCGGCTTGTTCTGACCTGGACTGTTCTGTAGTGCCATCACTTAAATACAGTTGTAAGATTCAAGGTTTATGAATGAAAATGTCACACGTGTCCTTCAGTAATATTCAGTAACAGTAATAACACCTGTAGTGTCTGGCAGTCTGATTACATTCAAGAGTGTAAGGCTGGAACTATGGTTCTCTGAAGATAAATGTAAACATACTGTATCTGCAGATCCACTCAGGGTGTTGTGGGCAGGTTGCATAGATTGCAGGGCCAACACACTCAACAAAATGCAGCCATGGGGCTCACAGATGTTGTTTTGAGTGGAGAGTCTTGATAATTACTGGATGGAGTGACATGACATTTTGTACATTCATGTGTCCCGATGATACCAAATTTCATGGTGAACTGTCAGATAATTCCACCTTGTCAAAAACTTTGACATAAGACCAAATAGTAACAAAACTAAAGTCATTCCAATCAAAGTCAGCTGTAATTATGTGGCTAATATGCTAAACTAAAACAGTGAACATGGAGGTGGCAAATATTACTCACTAACTGTAGTCCCAGGATGTTAGCTTTGTCTTTCGGAGCATTTTAGCATAGTACTGATATTGTATGACACACACAATATATTTGATTTAGAAAAATGAAAAATCTTTGTCAGTACAGCATGAAGACATCGATATTTATAAATTGGTTTTGAGCTGTAAGAATAAAGCAGGTGTGTGTGAAGATGTCCAAAAACTAATAAGATCCATTTACACTTAATTGAATTGTAGAACGTCTAATTCAGTTAGGAGACTACTGGTTTTAGTAGACACTTGTTTCAGGACAAGTGACGATCTGTTGGTGCTCTTCGCTGGCAGATGTGTCAGCGCTGGGTGCATGGCCTCTCTCTTTTTTCCTTCTTTTTTTTTAAGGAAAACCTCCAGCTGGCCATGTGTATGGAATTACATCCCAGAATCCAAGCAGCACAGGCTCACAGAAAGGAAACCAGCTGTCAGACAATGAATTACTGTTCTGTCACCAGACAAGTGCTTTTCTGAGGAGTGGACAAATACAGTACAAACATATTGTATACATACATTTTCAGAAGCTCATGTAGAAGACTAGATTGCATGTTGAACCACTTCTCCTATCTGTGCTGATACCCCACTGTATATAAACTTCAGTGCTATAGTAAGATGATGAAGCAAGAACAAAAACATCTCAGACTTCCCAAAAATGCAGTTCTTTTTCTGGGGAGGACTATAAGAGGTCTCTACGGCTCACTTTGGCTGCAGCGTGGCTTTACAAAGCAAACAGCACACATCCTCAGACTGACCCCTATGAACTGAGCCAGAGGCTCTGCGGAGCGACCCCAGAGGCTGCGAAGCTCAATGCTGCCTCAGTCTCGCACGTGAGTGTAAGCAACTGAGGCTCGGTGGCCTCAGATAAGGGGCTCTCAGAGAAGCTTGGTGTAGAGCTCAACACTTCCATGTGTGTGGCTCTGTAATGGAGTTAAACAAATTGTCAGGGTATAGGCTGTTGTGTGTGAAAAGGTTATTTATTGAATCCTTATGTGACATTTTGGACAAATGCAATGTAAATAACAGTTATTATGCTTTTTCAAAAGAGACTGTTCAATTGAGATGACAAGATGGATAGTTTCTTCTGTGTGTGTGTGTGTGTGTGCCTTTATGTAAGAACTGCATTTAACAGTAATAAATCAGCACTTAACAGCTCCTGCCAGGGAGCTCTCTGTTCTCTATATTTCTCCTCATATTGAAAGCCTCTTCTCCTGCCAATCAGATTTAACTGGCAAGTAATGACATTTCTTTTTAAAGAAATGAACCAAGTTTATGAGGATCATTTTGTTGGCGAGACACAAGATAGCCTCAGTTTTGTTTTACACAAGCATGGATTCTGCACCAGTCTGCTCCAATTCAAACCAGAAGTGATTTTATTTTATATCAGCTCTACCATATGGGTCCTATCATCTCAGATACTGACGAACCAACAAAAAATGGTTTCATTTGTCTCTGAGAAAAGAATAGTGCAGTTTACCTGGCAAAGGTTATGTTTGTGACAGTGTATGGGGCCTGCTTAAAGCATTCCAAACTGTTTGGATCACATTCAGTTGTGTTTTAGTCCTGGTGTAAATGTAAAACTATTTTGAGACCTACCAGAAATGAATTTATAATATTCCATCGTGGTGGGTCGGAAAATAAACAGACTGGGTAGGTTCAGTGACAAAACTGAATTAGATTTTAAAAAATAAAAAGTTCAAAGCATAAAAACCTTTCAAATTGCCAACATGGCTTGCCTTTTTTCAGTGCTTGTGAATTTGCAGTCAAGTGTGTAAATATAGAGCTTTATGGCTTCTATTAGTGATCTAAAGAATGCATTCATATAAAGCAGCTGGTACATTCAAAGCAATGGCTTGAGTGAGAGCCAGTTATGCCATCTGTTTAGAGAAAAAGACAGTTGGGGGAGCTGGTCAAGGAGCTACAAGCAGGATCATACATGGCTTTTCTTGGCCTGTTGTTAAGTGTCCACAGGAACCATGAAATAATTCTGGTAATAAAAAGGGAAATAATATGTGGAGATGTCACATTTAATATCTCAGTTCTGTCATGGTTGCTGGAACATGGTGACAATCTGAAGAGCCATTACAGTTCAAACTGTAGGCTTTCAATGAAGCATTTAGTCAGAGTAGTGTTGTGACTTTATAGCCACTCTGTTCATCCACTTTGATCTGACTGAAACATCTCAACAGCTTTTGGATGGATTGTGATTCAGTTTTGTACAGACATTTCAAGATCCCGTCATTTTTACTCTAGTGCCATCAAAAGTTTGAAACAAAACTGTAAAGTTGTGAACTGTAAAACCAAAAGAATGAACTGAAAGACGGTAAAATGCCCCAACAAGCACAGGGGAATAGTAGAGCGGGGTGACAATTCTCTGCAGGGTTGTCGTTACAAGCAGCACTTTTAGTTGTGTTGATTCATGTTCTTTAAACTAACTGGACTTTTTAGATGTTTTTCTGCAGGTAACTATTACAACTTCATTGATTCCACAGTCTAAACAGCTATTGGATGGGTTGCCATTACATTTTCAGACATCCATGGAGGATGTCCCTGAAGGATGAAGCCCACTGACTTTGGTAATCCCTGATCCCCTTCTCGTGACAACTATTGGATGGATTGTCCCAAAACTTATTAGAGATGTTTAAGGTCTCTAAAGAACCAATTCATTCCCCGGCTTTTCATTTAGCATCATCATCAGTTCAAAATTTCAGTTTGTGCTAGGCTATATTCTATTTTATGACCAAATACCTGCAAAATTAAAGAAATTCCCATCAGCCTCAGTTGTACTTGGGGAACTTTGTTCTAACATAAGCATATTAACATTGTTGCTGTGTCTTGTTCACATGCTGATGTTAGAATTTACCTCAAAGTACTGCTGCACCTGAGAGCCACAGCATGACTCAGGATGTTATTATTAGTCCTGCTTTCACCATGTTTGACTGTGAGTTGTCGATATGCACTCTACGAGATTTCAGACTATTTTTAAGTGATCATATACCCCCATTCAAGAAGCTTTGTAATTTCCACAGGTCTTATTTCTGCATATAAAAAAAGTTTGCAGCACTTCTTCTCATACCACAAATCACCATTAAGGATCCATATGTCAGTTCTGTTTTACTTCAGCAGTGACTTGATCCATGACTAACATGGAACTGGATACAGACTAAAACTATGATAATCAGAGGGAGACATCGCAATCACGAGGTTGCACATTTATCAGATATCAGAGGATGTTTCCTGTTTTTACCATAAAACTAAAACCTGTATCCCCCCCCCTTTCTCTCTCTCTTGAATTCTGTTTCAGACAAACACACAAAGGCATCACGCACAGATGCACACTCATTCAACCACTATATATTGTTCCAAAAAGCATTTAATGGTGTTTATTCGGGTTGGGAGACAGAGGTTTTTGTTGACAGTGGTTAACACAGACACTTGTGCAGCTATCTCTTGTCACAAACCACAACACACACAAAACAGACTGACAACATGTCATATACTGCTAAAATAAACACGTATGGCAGTTATACCATGGAGGGTTTTTTGTTTGTTTTGTTTGTTTTTTTTTTGTACAGGTGAGTGAGACAGTTTGTTCCATAAAAATTTTACATTAATCATTGTCATAATTTAAAATTTCAAGAAAATGGAGGAATTGGAACAAAATGATCTTATGCAACACTGATAGAATCTTTTATTTGATTAATATATGTATAAATTCCGCAGTTCTACTGTATTTTTTGGCAGAGACAATCATTCATACGTAGATGTTTTTCTTAATCAATAGTTGATCAATTGCAAGTGCTTCTTCTGTGGAGAATGCAGCAGAATTAGGTTCATTTGCAGAGTAGAACTGGCAACTGCAGCAAATTATATATTCTAGTTGGAAGTAAATGTAACATCACAAGGTCAATCCATAACTGGCAATTATCTGTTATGACTAAACCAAATCCAAAATGCAAATGCTTCATTAGTGCTTTTGTCAATGCCAAAAATAAAAGGATTTAAAATTCAAACTTACTTCGGTTTAATTTAGTACAAACTGTGCTGCAGGTTTAGAATTTCCAGTTCTTGCTCAGTTGACTCCGACCTGATCCCTTTTAGAGAACACAGAAGTTCCCACAACTCAGAAACTCTTGTAAAACACTTTCACTGAGGCTCGGTCAATCGTCATGTTAAATGATGTTCATGTCCATGTAGGAAATGACTTTCTGTTAGTTCTGCCTCCCAGTTTTCCAAATATGTGAGTCAGATCCAATTTGCATACAAACTGGATTTTGTGAGAAGACAATTACAGCTGAGGGAGGTGTAAACATTTACAGGTATGAGCCACTAAAATGATATTGCTATGTGTACAGTAGAAAATGATATACAGTGGGTACGGAAAGTATTCACACCCATTTTTCTTCATAAGCAAATTAATCCTGATGTTATCGTCATCATCTGGAGGATAGTGCTATGACTTTCCCATCTGCCTGGCAGGAAGTTTTGATGGCCAGGGCCTGTCCTCAACCATCTCTCCACAGGACTGCACCTTTGTCACGTATGCTCCTCTGCTCTATCAGCTCTTCTCTCCAAAAACATCGACAGCTGTGATTCCTAACCTGAAGTATTACAGCAGGACTATAGTGCATTTGCTAAGGGGGACAGATTGAGTAGCTCAAATAATTTGGGCAACACGCACAGTATTGTAACACCTGAACAAGACGTGTTGCCATAAATAGTGCATGAAAGCTATGGCAAGCAGAGAAGCTATGAGATATGAAGTAACATTATACATAGCTTAAAGTAATGGAGATATACAGTGGGTACGGAAAGTATTCAGACCCCCTTAAATTTTTCACTCTTTGTTATATTGCAGCCATATGCTAAAATCATTTAAGTTCATTTTTTTCCTCATTAATGTACACACAGCACCCCATATTGACAGAAAAACACAGAATTT
>NW_018128142.1:432771-435629 GCF_001952655.1 Monopterus albus | reverse complement strand
TGCACTGTGAGCTGTAGGGTCTTATATAGACAGGTGTGTGGCTTTCCTAATCACATCCAATCAGTATAATCAAACACAGTTGGACTCAAATGAAGGTGTAGAACCATCTCTGGGATGATCAGAAGAAATGGACAGCACCTAAGTTAAATATATGAGTGTCACAGCAAAGGGTCTGAATACTTATGACCATGTGATATTTCAGTTTTTCTTTTTTAATAAATCTGCAAAAATGTCAAAAATTCTGTGTTTTTCTGTCAATATGGGGTGCTGTGTGTACATTAATGAGGAAAAAAATGAACTTAAATGATTTTAGCATATGGCTGCAATATAACAAAGAGTGAAAAATTTAAGGGGGTCTGAATACTTTCCGTACCCACTGTATGTACCACATATGATTTAACATAGAGGCCAGCCCCACCCCCACACCCCAGTTGCTGAGTGAAACAGAACGCTCATCTGTTCTGCAAGTTATGAGACTTATATAAGATAAACCTGCTAACCTCAATGACACTAATCTCTGAGACGAGAGGATCGCCTTCCCACTCTGCACTCCCTCACCTTCTCTCCACACAAACCCTTCTTTTATGGTGACTGATGTTGATACTCGCTCCAGTCTTCTTCTTTTTTCAACTTATTCCTTCTCTATTACTCCCAGCCCACCTATAACCTCATTCAGCAACCATGAATCACTCAGCTCCATTCAGTTGATTCAGCTCAGTATTTCTTCCAAGTAATGATAGTGTAAGCTTTTACAGGAATGGATACATCTTCGAACATTAGCAACAATGGCCATCAGCTCCCAATTGCTCCCACAGACACCTGCTGCTGACCTCTGTGTCTGTGTACTTCTGGTGTCGGGATTCTTTTGTGTTCACCCTAAGTGGCTGACTGCATGTCAAGAGAACATGTGATTTATAGTCAGTTTGTCTTCTTTGCAGCTATTGTTTCTCATATTGTGCCTTTTTTTATTTGACTGACTTTCCCACAGAGTGGTTCACAATCCCTTCATGGTTCTCTAGTCTAGGAACCCCCTGACTTCCTGGGTCCCTGGACCTGTGCCAGGTAGGCCAGTTCAGAAACCCATCCAAGCCTGCTTGGCTTACATTTGCTCCAAATCTGCTGATAAGCAGTATGTTGCTACAGTCTATTGTCATAACCTTCCCTGAAAATAACTTTACAATTAATTGAGCTTCTTTTTGTTGTTCAATACAATTACAAATTCAATTTTATTTGTATAGCACCAAATCAAAACAAAAGTCATCTCAGGACACTTTACAAAGTAAGGTCTAGACCTTACTATTGTAGGTATAACTGAGGTCTTACAGATGTTTCTAAGCCAATGTACTTGATGATACATCTGTGAGAGTTATGGGAAGGATCTGATTAAGTTTTTCTTTAATAGTTTTATTTGTAAAGAAGCTCATGAAGTCCTTGCTGTTGAGATCTAAGGGAATATTAAGCTTAGCACTGTGGCTCTTTGTCAGCCTGGCTACAGCGCTGAAAAGAAACCTGGGGTTGTTCTTATTTCTGCTTAGTTCTGCTTTATATAAGCAGCAGAAACTGGGCAGGAAAACTATGTAGAGGTGAATTTCAAACAAACAACATAAGAGTAATCTGGCTCGATTCTATTTTTGTGCTTGTTTTATTAAAGAGTATACTGTACCATATTACACAGTGTGATTTGACCTATTGCCCATAAAACAATATTGATGAATGCAGTGTTATGTTGAAGGAGACATTTTACCTACCAACAATCTTTTTTGCCATTTGATTCTACAAAGTGAAGGTACAGTAAATGGGCATATGGGCAAGCAGGTGAAAGCTACAGTAAGTGTCAGTAAGGCCAGTACAGTAAGGTCATTACTGTATCAAGAGAATGAGGCAATAGCTGAAGATGACACACGATGTCTTTAAATTAGGAAATTTTAATGCAAAAAGAAATGTACAAAAGTTCTGAGAACTTTTCATTTAAACAGCAAAGCCACTAAAACAGCTTATGAAATTATTATTAGATTATTAAAACTTATTGTTTCGTAAAACATACAGTACATATTCATGCAGTCCAATATACCGTATTAATGTTAAACAAGACCCTTACCAGACAGGTACATATACTGGTATCATACCAGTATAGCTTAGCCTAAACAGTCTCATGTATCTGCTAATTGTTGTTTAGGGGTATGGTGAGAGCAGTGGCCCTGACAAATTCAGATGATGTTTTATTAAAAACAGTAGTGTCCAGCTGTCTGTGACCTGCACAGAGTCAAAGTCCCCCATGGCTGTTACTATGCATGATGAATGCTTCCTTACTGTTTGTATAAACTCTCCCCTCTGGAATTTGTTTACACGACCAGCTTGATGTGGGATGTGGGGAGGTTCTGCTCTCATGCTGTCTGCTCAGTGTTATCCACACTCCTTGAATAAATGAAAAAAGCTAATGTTGAAATGATTTGATTTGATTTGATTTAACTTATTCTTTCTTTCAAGCATGTAAAGACAGTTGATATGTCAACACACATAATTTTACACACATCCAACAAATGCTAATCCAATATCAATTTGCTTATACCTAGTACATGCTTGAATGGAGTAGGAAGAAGTCAGACTTATCCAGTCCTACCCCATGACATCATCTTACCATTATTGGTTTGCAAGCAGTATCTCTACATAAATAATTCTCTTCTACACCACACAAGTAATATACTAAAAAAATTATAACAGAGTGTTAACATTCTTACATAATTACATTCTTAAATAATTATCTTCTACACCACACAAGTAATATACTAAAGAATTATTACAAAGTGTTAACATTCATACACCACACCCACAATGTTCCATCTAATTAATCATTAAGC